>NC_091582.1:6108669-6111169 GCF_042767895.1 Penaeus vannamei
TACAGATTACAGACTGTGCGTGTCTCTTTTTTTTCTTCTCTTCCTTATTCTTTCTTTCTTTCCGATTATAAATGAAATATGCTCAAGAATCAGGCAAGGTAAAAATGAACCGTATGATAAACAAGTGTAATGTCAGCGGTAAGAGATACAGATTTAGCTTTTATCATGTGGGAGTTATCTTTTTTTTTTTAATCTGTTTTGACGTGTTACTAGAAAAATAAGTAGGCCTATTATGTGACGATGTACATGTAGAGTAACGAAAACATTTTTTCTTTAATAATAAGAAAACACATTACAGGAAACACCATCTCATAAGTACAAGGAAGTGTTTATAAACAAAGTCGACCACACACGAGGTTCACTGTGATGACTCGGAGCAAAGCGATAAAACTCACCCAGGATCAGGACAGACATCACGAGGATCCTCATCTTGTCCTCATTCGCTTCGTGGGAGGTCAGGAGGACACTTCACTGCCGCAGGAAGTACATGGCTCGCTCCTGAAGCAAATATATTGGGCGGATTTGAATATTCGAGTAAGCTTTATCACAAACTGAGACTTTTAACGAAAATTCTTTATGCCTTGGTTGTTTAGGGATGCCCACAAGGAGATTGTGTTGTTGTGTAGGATCCGCTGTCGTCAAAGTTAGAGATAGCGACTTCTAAGGATATGCAATACCCTTGAGTAACTTCCTTTCAAAGAAGGGAATACGTACACATGTGTATGTGATATTGGTGATAATAATCATACATTTATACATACATACATACATATATATATATATATATATATATATATATATATATATATATATATACATATATATACATACATATATATATATATACATATATATATATATATATATATATATATATATATATATATATATATATATATGTTCACACACACACACACACACACACAACCAAACACACACACACACACGCACACACACACACACACACACACACACACACACAACACACACCACACACACACACACACACACACACACATATATATATATATATATATATATATATATATATATATATATATATATATATATGTGTGTGTGTGTGTGTGTGTGTGTGTGTGTGTGTGTGTGTGTGTTTATTGCTCGACGTTCCAAACGGCTATTATATATTTTGCGCCCGTATATAAAACCGTGCGAGGAATATAGCTCAAACCACCATCCCTGTATGAAGCTAACTTTGAAATATGAAAAGGCAACTTGAAGGTGACGCCCAGTGCCATTGTCATTTTACCAATATTAATCGGCATCATCTGACAATTCTCATCAGTATAGGAATACAATCTGATCATTATATATAACGGAAAATCACCCGTGATATGCGCTAGGCCTAGAAGCAATTCAGTTTCCAGAAGAAAAACAATTTTGGTCCGTAACCGTCCAAAGGCTGGCCAATGTTTACACGTGACAAGAATCGACTGAAATTTTACTACAAGATTAGCTTCATTTTTCGGGTGAGATTTGCGTCACGAACGACGTCAGGACTTCAGTATAAGAGACTTCAGTGCAGTAGAGAAGTTTATGGCGGAATCTCATCAGTTTGAGCCTGAAATTGCATGTGATTCAAAAATGGAGTTATGGTGAGAGTTTTCATTAGCGCGACAGAAAGAAGGAAAGAGAGGAAGAGAGGGAGTCAATGAATGCATGGCATAAGAATGGGAAGGAGGAAAGAGAGAGAGAATGACTGAATGTATGGCATAAAGAAGGAGGAAGAAAGAGAGGAGGGGATGGATGAATGTATGGTATGGTATAAGAAAGGAAGGAAGGAAAAGAGGATAGGGAATGAATGAACGTATGGTATGAAGGTAGGAAGGAGGAAAAAAGAAGGAGAGAAAAGAGAACGAGAGAGTATATTAATGAATGGGAAATACAGAGAGAAAGGGAAAGAGAAGGTATGGGGGGGATAGGTGGGGAGGAGGGGGCCTCATCAACCTCATCAAGACTCCCCGACCTTTTTTTTCAAAATATTAACTACTATTTAGCGGCGAGACATCGGGGACGATCAACGGACGTTTTTTAAAATTAATTTGCTGGTTGTATTTTTCACATGATAGTAAAGAATTTGTATTTTGGGGGAAATATAAACAGTGAAACTATTTAACACGCGGGCAACTAATGCATGTTAATCTACTGGTATATCTCCAATTGTCGTATATCTCTCCATATCGATATTTGCTGATTTTTAGTCTATGTATATCCATCTTCTACTTTTCTTGTCACGGAAATTCTCCTGTTAGCATGACTTTTTCTGGTTTCTGTTAGACGTCACATGCCGATTATTACTGGACATTTCTCATAACTTACCGGACAACCTCCTTCACTGGTCAGGCATTCATAAAGAGAGACATTACACACACAGATACATATACACATAACATCGTTCAGAAAAAAGACAGAAGTTCTAACCACTACACCGAAGGAAGGGATTCAAGAAGCCTTTTGCCACTTTAAGTAAGAGGATTGC
>NC_091582.1:6114869-6132369 GCF_042767895.1 Penaeus vannamei
GTATTACTGATTACTATCATTTTCAACATGAAATAATCTGTATCTCGCTTATACATCCGAAGTTTAAAAATCTGACATTTAGGTAACATTCGTATTGAATTGGTCTTTACAATGGTAACTACCAATTTCAAATCGATTCAAATTGCCCCCTGTTGTGATGTACCGACCGTTGAGCGAAATGTAACGGAAATATTTCAATCCTTCCTTATTAGGATATTTTTAAACATTAGTGCTTCGTATGTGATATACGTATATATTACCTCGTAAACTAAAACATATTACCAGGGAGTCTCGATCAAAGCATATTTCGTGTGTAAAAGGACACAAAACATACATTTTTTTTTAGATATATTTCACAAAATATTTTGTCATAAATCATGGTGATATAATTTTTTCCTGATATTGGTATAAAAGTGTTCCTTGAACATTCACGAACTCATATCTATGCACAATGTCATGATTAAATGCCTTATGCACGATTGCCGCAAGCAAAAGTCCACATGGGTGTACCTGGGCGCTCATTAGCGACGTACCTCTCCCGGTGCTGAGGGACTCGCACGCCGGCTGCAAGACAACGAGCCATAGCAGACGGTTAATACTCGTTTGGTAGTTTCCTCATCCATGTACCCATACTATACGCTAACTATCTTAATTTAACCCCCTCCCCCCCCTCTGTCAGGGACAGTCCCCTTAATGTTAAATTTTAAGGTATAATTGGTGTGGGTTTTCAAATAAACAGGTTCTGCTTCAAAATATTTTTGCTTCTATTCTCTGAACTTATCCTTATGTTGGAGTATCCCCATTCCTTGTCTTATTTCATATTATATTCCTTTCCCCCCCTCCCCTACCCTTTTATTAGGTTATGAACAGATGTTAAACAACCAAGACAAATATTGAGGTGTGAATCTTTAATGACCTCATAGTCAGATCAATATTTTTACTTGTATTTTATCTTAGGTAGATGGATAAATAGTTTTCTTTTTAATCCCTTCTGTAGTTACATTTTAGGCAAGCATTCTACACCCTCACTGCATTAGTCATAAGAGGTTTGAAGAATTGGAAACCTTATTTTTATAATGTGCAGTGGTTCCCTCCCACCTGGTAAAAAGAAAACATATATGGTATTTGAAATTGCTTTATATGTTCTAATTATCCGAGTTGGAGGGTAGATGGCACATTGAGTGTTTTCAGGGTGCATTAGCTCTATTGTTATGTGACGAATATAGAGGTGTGCCCTGTATTTAGGAGAATTTTTTCTGTCTCTCATTTTGTAGGAAGTACTTTTATGTGCCAACTAGAATGGCATAAAGCATTCTACATCCCCACTGTACATCATAGAAATAGGGTTTTCAATTCTTCAAACCTCTTATTTGAAAATTTCCAGGTCAGCATTCCCATGGCAACAGTTCAGACAAGAATGACAGCACAGACACTGATGGTAAGAGACTATTTTATACTTCAAGTGAAAAATCTTGTCCCAAAGCTGGAAAAGCAAAGCATACCAATTACAGTAATGCATGATACTATAACATTATGTGCATAATGTTCTCCCCACTTACCTGCTTGTAGATTTAGTATGATTTTTTTTTTTTTGCTGTGCCACAATTAGTCCAGGCTTTATTTATATGTCAATGTTTTTCTGTATTTTTTATGGAATATCAAGTGATAAATGCAGTCCAAATTCATTCACTTCAGTTTATTTATTCTCAGCATTATATAAATTTCTTTTCTCATTTTGTGCTTTAGAAATTTGTCTTTGAATGTTGGCTCTCATCTGGAAATGATCAGCTGTCTGCTGTGTTTTTTGTCTTTCTTTTCTTTTTAAGCAGAGTTAGGTTTTGATCATATTTGTAAGATCTGAGGTCTTGTAGGTAGTAAACCTGCCTTTAGTCCATACTAGAGACAGTGGTATTCATAGCTAAGCAGACTCTATTCTTGTTATACCATCTATGAATTATAGATCTTTAGAGATCAGAATGTTAGGTTAAATATTTGTTGAGGTGATTGAATGGTTCTGAGTAGAAAATCTGCACTGCTTTTTCCAGATTAAGTATTAAAGTATTAAGTATTAAAATGGCACTAAATCTGAAGTATAGATGGTGAAGTTGAGGCAAGAACAGGTGTTGACACAGGCTACAGAAAGTAAATGTTGCCACACTATAATTTACTTTTATTGACTGTTACAGTCCTCTTGTTATCCTATTGGGGAATTACCTTATGTTTACCATTAGTTTGATTTCATTTATAAAGATGCTGAAATATTCCCTGAATAGGATAAAAATTCCAAAGTAAAAACCCTATAATCTCTCCAAGGTGTAACTGAATGCATAACCATTAGCAAAGGAGGAACATCCCATCACATGATGAGTCCACACACAAGTGGAAACACATCCTTGCCATTTACATATTCTTCACATTGTTATTGGTCTCTGTCCTCTCCTTCCTATCCAACTGCACCATTTCAGAGACACTTACTGTGTGTAATTTTGAAATTCCACATCACTGAAGGTATTAAAAAAAAAAACATGTGTGTTTGAATATTTTCTACTCAGAGTCACATGTTCTTCAATGTCAACAAACATCTGATTTAGCTTGTGGGTAAATCCTGTAGAATGTAGCTTTGGTTCCAGCAGTGTCTTCAGGTATTAGGTATTGATCTATGTAAGATGTTTTCCTAATTTTGCCATATTTGATATCCCATTTTTCTAGATCCGGCAGTGAGACTTATGTTTGCATGCATGAATGCAAGTACATTTCAGTAAGAGACATTTAATTTATCAGATATTGTTGAAGCATCAAGAAATATTTCAATTGTATTCTAGGATACAAAGAAGAGATGGAGTAGTATGAACAAGTTGCTAATATCTTGAAATAAATGCTGTTGATTTTAAAGATTTAAAGGCTACCAATGAGTGAGAGACTGAAGTGATAGTGCAAGCATTAAACACAGATCATAGTAGGGTATACAGCCTAAAGCCCTTCTTCACTCCAGTGGGATCAATATATCCATGACTCAAACTACAGTAAACAGAAGGTCCGTGGCAGATAACCCTATTCTCCATCCTGTGCTCATCCCAGGAATGATAACATCTAGCAACTGAATGGAAGATCTGTTACCTCTGAGCTACCCAGACACTTCCAATTTTAGTCATACCTGACCCAACCAAGATCTTGTTTTATAAGTATCAGCTTTATAGGGCTCTTCAGAGATAAAAAGAAAAAGAATTATGTTGCTTTTCCCAACAATAATTTTTTTTATACTAGAAACTTCTAATGCTTCACTATGTATCCTCAACTAATACTATTGAAAAAGTAAAAGAAAACCTCAAAAAGATCTTCAATCAACATTCCTTCCTTCTTCCTAATGCTGATCTATCTTGATCAGGATTAGAAAGAAAACATAATACACAGGCAGTTGAAAGGAGATTCAGCACTTCTTTGAATTCAAGAACTCAAAGGCAATATCAGAAAAAAGAGACAGGGATCTGGATAGCACAGAATACTTCAGCTACAGAAAACTAGAACTGGTGTGAGCTGAGCTGAATCTTCCAAATGGAGCAGTGCCCTTGAAAGGAGTTATATAAATGACACTTTGAATATGCTTTGAAGATGGTGGTACCGGTATCAGAATAAGGATGATCTATGCCATATTTCAAATATATGTAATTTAATTAGCTTTGGATAGGAAAAGATATATAAAGATTTTTTTCTAAAATTTCTTCAGATTAAAATCAGCAGCAGCTACATTAACTGCCAATAGTTAGGTAGACTGTGTTAGAATAATTCTTGTTTTTACCAGTGGCTTCTGGATATGTGCATAAACATCCAGCAATACATTTTCTCTTAATTTCTCATTTATGTCCATAAGCAGAAAGGGAGAAAAAGACTTTAAACAAACAATGAAAATATTTAGTTGTCATCATGTCATCTGGTGATTGCTGATATGGAGGAGCTTGTAGGTCACGTGTCACGTTGCATGAGAATATGAACCTCTCTGACATTGCATAGGTATTAATGAAGCTGCTGCTGATGTAAGCACACCAGTCGGGCAGAAATCCTTGATGGAGGATAAGGAACAAGTGGAAGATCAGGCAGCAAAGGAGACCAAAACTGATGATAGCAATTTAGAAGAAACTGCTAGTGATTCCAAGAGTGTAATCTGCCAGAAAGAAGAAAATGATTCAGTGAAGGATAAAAATGAAAGCATAGGTAAGGCTTGAATGTTTGTTTCTCGGAGAACAATGATTGATAATGTAAAAGTAATAGTAAGAAGAATATAGTAATAATGGTAATAATGAGGATGACAGTAGCAATAGTAATTATGATAATGATAGTGATCTTAATTGTAATGTTAGCAGCATTATTATTGTTGTTGTTATTAATATATCATTATTATTGATATTGTTACCTATATTATCATCATCTTTGTTATTATGAAGGCAACAAACAGGTTGATGGTTCACATATTTTTCTCTTTTTGAGCAAAGATTCTAGTAGTAAGTTCAGCCTTCCAAGTCCATTCATAAAACTTTGCCTTGACTCCCTTTGAACAATGGATCACAAACTCTTACAATATATATTGTTAAACAATTGAAATCCACCTCTGGGCTTTTCAGATAAGGTAGATGCCTTTTAGAACTTGTTTTGTAAAATCTAGGCCGAGGATTCTTAACCTGGGATCCAGGGAAGGGTTTCAGGTGGTCAATGAAGATCAAATAAAGATCAGTATTGATATTAGTATGTTTTTATTGTTGGATTGTCTACTTTGAATTTTGATGATACTTTGTGTATCTCATATATATATATGAGACAATCAAAGCTCAATAATTTAAGTACATTATATGCATTGCTTGCAAAGTTGGGTTTATGTAAATGTGGAGGTCTATTGCTTTCACCAGATTCTGAAAGGGCTCAGGGATTCTAAAAAGGTTAAGAATCACTAACCTAAACCATAATTATACTGCGGCAAGGTATGGAGTCACGGGGGGTGTGGGTAAAGAAGCACCAGTCTGCCCTTCTAATATTTAGGAGATTATTTTTGTTTGAATGTAAAACTTCTAGCTCAGGAACTGTCCATGCTTTAATTATTTTTAAAATCATTTTAATATTTTACTTTTAGTTTTTCTAGTACTCATATTGTCTACTTGTGTTATCATTTTTGTTACCCCTCCCCAGTTCATTCCTTTTATGTGCATTATTGATTCTAATATTCCAAATTAATATTCTTAGCAAGTAACTTTTTTTTTTCTTTTTTCTTTCAGCTGACGAATATGGATCCTATATTAAAGTCACATTATCTGGATTTTTCCTGTGTGAGGTATGAGTTCAAAGGCTTGGTAAGGTAGATCCTGTAGCTCCTTCAGTGACCTAGAAAATCTTTACAACTTTTTATATTACAATTGAAATAAGTTTATTGTTATTTTCATAATTGTGAATTGTTGTTTTTTATGTGTGTGGTATACATGAATATACGTGAGAGAGAAAGAGTGAGAGAGAGCGAGAGTAAGAGCGCAAGAGAAAGCGAGAGAGCGAGAAAGAGAAAGAGAGAGTGTGTGCTTTTTGTGTGTGTGTGTGTGTGTGCATGTGTGTACGAGGGTGTGCGCGGGTGTGGGTGCGTTCATGTGTGCCTGTGTGCATACATTTGTGAGCATGCATGTATGTATACATGTGTGGGTGTGGGTGTACATGAGGTAGGTAATCTATTATAAAAGACATTTAATTTCAGATTAGGTCTGATATATATCTCTTAATGTTGATTAGTATTTAGATTAATAAGAGTATTTAATTATGATATCAAAACACATTGTTTCTTTACCCTCAAGTAATATAGCACAAGTGATACTGCCATTGGAAAGTAATGGATGTATGAGGAAAAGTTCTTTCCACCTTTATGTAAGTGATGAAAGTTCTTATAACGCTTGCATTACCATAAATGTTGGTAACATCAGATTAAGCTTTTGCTGGAAAGCAGTAGTATTGTCAAATATGCAATGTGTTTTTCTGCAATGCAAGATCCAAGATTAAATTCTAGGTTTAATATCATACTGCTATTAAAATTAGTAATCTTTTGAGTTACAATCACATCCTTCTAAATTTGCATTCTGGTTTATCACTTCATATAATTGTTTCTATCATATCACACCAATGAGACAAAGCTAAAATCAGTCAAGAGGGAGAATGCATTATTATTAAAGGTTTTAAACCATTTTCATTTACCTTGCTCTCTGCCCTTTTAGCTTTGGTATACACGATTTTTTAGGAAATGCAATGAAAATGGGCTTTCATTTGAATATTGTATCTCAGCATTGAATGCTGTCATTGTCAAACAAGTGATCAGCTGCCTAGTACGTTTTTATTATACTCAAAAATTAGAGTATGATTGACCCCTGCAATTTGGAATCATACCAAAAAAAAATTTGTCTTGCATTCACTTGGCCTACAAACTGCACACTTATCAGCGCCTGCTCACGTAATCCTAATGCCCGTATTTTGGACCATGTGATTGCCATGAAGCAACCAGATCCAATGGCATAATCTTGTAGCTGGGATATTTACCACCCAGCATTTAGGCTTATTTATTGTGTTGTGACTACATGTCATTGGCATAAATGGGTTAAAGATCTAAGCAACCTTATGCTAAATATGCTCAAAATATGTCCAACAGTTGGGAGTAGGTTGCAGATAAGTAATTATGGTTTACTCAGTGGAAATGCAAGTATTTGACCAAGCAACAGTCATCTCTTCTGAACTGGGAATGCTGAAGCGAAGACCAATTTATCTATTCAAGAACCACAGCCTATTTCATCTTTATATCATAACAGTGGAAGCCTCTTCCATTGTTATGAGCCTCACTGCTACAAAATTGGACATCACCCAAGATATCTTGAGGAAGGACAGAAAGTAAACGAGAGTAGTCTTCATGCTCATGGATCTACAGCTCAGCCTACAGGTGTGATACATTGTGAAGAAAGAACAGCCAGGATACCTTTTTCTTTTTTCCAGAAGGAAACAGTCGAAAAGGGATACATCCTTGTCATCTAGTGGGCAAGATAGGGGAAAGTGTACTCTTTTAATGGGGACGATATAGATGCTTGATATGCCTTTTCTTCATGAAAACTTGTACGGATAGATTTAATTTGGTGTTAAAGTAGAATCATGATGAAGGAGGAGAATATTCAAGGAACACATTTGGCTCTTTACAAAATTGGTGGTGATTCCATTAACATTACACAGATTTTGTTGTAAGATATGCACCTGTTTACCATCTTGGATGAAAAAGTGTTGATAATATATTTTTAACAAAGTTTCTTCCCTACAGGTTTGTTTATCAGAGATGAATGGCTTGCCATCCTTAGCACTTCATGTCAGTGGTATGAAACATTTAAAGGTAAGGAATAATTGGTACAAAATCATTAGAATTTTCTGCTGAGGACACAGTTATTTATAGAAGTTTCAGTTTTGCAATTCACTAGCATCAAAATTAGCTGGTTTGAGATAATTGAAATGAAATTTGTTAGGATGGTAGATTAGTAAAGTGCTGTACTTATAAAGAAAAAAAAATCTTGAGCTAACCCTAAAGAGGATGGAGTTGACTGTTCAAAAGTTACATTTTAGATTTGTTGTATATATAGAGTGGCTAACTCATTACTGGCAAGTACCTGAATATGAAAATAGTTCTAGTTTTTGTAAAAGAGAAAAATATAATTTTTGGGGAAAATGGCTGTACATGTTCATATTTTAGATATTTTGACATTCAAAACATGTGGCTCTACATTTTTCATACCCCCCCACACACGCAAAAAAAAAAAAAAAATGGTTTAATTGCTCTTGTGGAGAGGTTTCAAAATTGAGAACATAAAATATCATTTGTTATTATTTTATATTATTTATTAAAAAAAAAAATAATAATAATAATAAATAAATAAATATACATCAAAATAAAGCTCAAGCATTGAGTTTTCAGTGCTGTTTATTTCAATATCTGTCTTTGTTTTTCCTGAATATAATAGATTGATTTTTTCTCCCCTGTATTAATGCATAAATATGTAAAGTAAGTAAACTTCAAGACAAGTTACTGTTCTTAATGTACATTTTGCTAAAAATGTTATTAGCAGCTGAAACTGTATTCTTTTTTCAGAGAGTGGCTGTTTATGAGAAGAATAAAGGCAAGTAAACAGGTGTTATTGTTGCTGTAACATTATAGAGGTTTAACAATTGAAATATATAAGCATTTTCCTGTCTGTTTGGTTTGATGCAAATGCCTGATGCATCCAAGCAATGTGCATGATTGGACCAAAATTCAGCCAAGTTAAACATAATGGAAGTAAAGCTGCATGACAAGCCTCACCAAGACAAAGAAAAATAAAGAAGTCTTTTTAACTCTCCCTAGTTCCTACAATCCTCCTTTTCCACACTCTTGCTGCCTTGGAGGAACAGGTTAGATAACTTTCCACCATTGGCTTAAAAGCATGTGTTTGCCACCTCTTGAGTTTTCATCTGGGTGCATATGTGCTATTCATGGGAATTACTTGTGCTTTTCCTATGATTATTGCTTGTCATATTCATGGGGGATGCTGAGTGTTATGATTTTTGTGTGTGATTTTTGTATAAACTCTAATATTTTGGATTGTGGATTGTGTTTTTGGTTGTTCTATATTAACCCCTATGATCTGGATGATGTTTCAGTCCCATTGTGGAAAAATCTGGGTAGAGGGCTGGGTGACGTGAACATGCCATCATCAGACAAAATGGCCGCAGGCTGGGTAATGCGAACTTGCCATCATGTGTGTAATGCGCTTATCAGCACCTTACACATTATTATTGAGATAAGATATTGACTGCGAAGGCCATGGTGATGGAAAAGACTCACCATGAGTGCACAAACTTCTTATAGTGTGAGTTGATTCATTTGGTAGTTAGAAGATGGCTTTATTATTATTCCCATCAATAAATGAATATGGAATGTAACGTGTGTAAGCTGTGACTGGAAAAGCGCCGGCTCCATGGAGAATGCCATTTCCAGGCTGCACACCATATTCCTGGCCACTGTGACTGGCGGTGCAGGTTGTAGTACGGAAAATTAAAGATTATGAAAAAATAAGACAAATAACCATATGTTCCATATTTTTTCTACCTTGGTGGACTACACTTTGTATTGTAACTGCACATTATGATGGCTCCAGAGTTTCCTCAAGACGTTCCCAGTAGACATACAGAAAGGGTGAACTTGTACATGTTCATCTCTTCCTGAGATGTGATTAACTGGATAGATATGCATAGAAGTCGAGGTTCTCCTAACTTCTTCAAGTTGTAGATTTTGTTTTGATATTCTACTCTACAGACAGAGTCAATTCACAACATTATGAATTGCTCCTTGCCAATCCTCTGTGCTCTCAAAGCTGTTAGTCTTTTGGGTTATTATCCAGCCCTTTGAGATGACATTATTGCACATCTTTTTAAGCTGTCCTCTAGATGCCCCTCTTCTTGTAGTTCCCAACCTTCGTGACCGGCTCCCAAGTAGGCGCATACATTATCCATGACTGAAGAGAGCAAATGCATTGTACCATCTTTACCAACCCCCTATATCTAGGGAAGTAAGTTAATGGGAGTCCTTTCATAATATATTCTGTGTTGTTCCTTTTGTGTCACAGTCTGTATTCCAATGGTTTTATAAATATTTTTTGCCTTTGTCATATATAAGAGTGGGGTCCAGGTGCTTATGTACTTACACAAGTGGCTGCTTCTAGCCAGTACTTGGAAGGACTGTGATATATTCTGACAGGACATTGGTTTGTGGGTCGCCACTTCAACGTCTAAAGTCTTGCCTAATACCCGCAAAGGCCCTTTATAGGAACACTCTGGTAAGACCAGTGTCCCTTACTCTTGGAATACATAGCTTACAGGACTAGGAAACTGCTTTGGATTCTTTGCTTGATGAGGTACTTGGGATTAGTTTTATTAAGGATATGTACCAGTAAGACAGTAATGGATTTTTTTTTCTTCGTTCTTTCCTTTTTTCATTTTGTCTTTGCCTTTTTAGGTTTTCTTTCATATAACTTTTTTCTCTTTTTCTTTTTTTATTGCTGCATATGTCATCTATTTCATAGGATCATGTGTATCTTTTTATTTATCCTAATATATTGATTATATTACATAGAGTACATTACATGCACAGGTCATAGGTGCATATATGTTATAATAGGTGACTAGGCACCATATACCTCTGTTAGTGCAGTTCTTTGCTTTTACTCTCACATCACTTTATTTATGTGCTAGTTTGACTATATTTTGCATTTCTTTTGCTAATTTCATGTTTTTATTAATTTTTTACTGGAGTTAATTCTATGTATTTTTCCCGTTTTCTGTTTTCATGACTACCCTACTGTGGTTTGAGATCAGATTTCTTCTTTGTCTTTAAATTTTTTCTGTCTTTTTTTATGATATTCATACACTGCACTTTTTTTTTCTTTTTCCTTCCCTGTATATTGCTTATTCCCCCTATTCTTCTTTGACAGTTGAGAAATCAGGTTTTTGCATCATACTTGGAAGGCGAAGAATGAGTAGTTTGATGTTTTTTTTTTTTTTTTGTAGATGTCTAATGCAGGTATCCCTCCCTTCATGCAATACACCTGTTCTTGTTTCACAGTCTATGGAACTAAATTGTAATCCAATCTACTATTGGCAAAGAGGGGGAGAATAAGGACTATGGGAGTCTGCTGTTCTGGCACAATGCTAAATGCAGCTTTACTTGTATTATACTTCACTCATGAATTTTGGTGCATCTTGGCTGTCTGCTCTAATGCATTAAACCTTAGCAGGCAGAGAAATGCTTTTCCATTCATCAATTTTCTCATTATAACAAGATCCAGTTTATAATATATTTATGATATAGTACTGACCACTTCTTGACCTTCATTCAAAATTATGGTGACTTCTAGAATAATTTATATTGTGAAGGGTCTTGTATGTGAATGTTATTTTTGTTATCTCTCCACTCAGCATTGATTTGCGCAGATGGAAGAAACCTGGCCCTACAGGAGATGCAAGAACAGAAAAACAGTAATGAAGTCAAGAGCAAGGATAACATGACAAAATCTAATAACAGGTATGTCAAAAAACAGAGTAAGCTTGTAATTGCAGTGTTGTCACATATATGCCAGTTTGCATGAAACAATAGTAATTATATATGATCCCTTAGAAAAAGATTGGACATTTTTCATGCCTTATCTTGTATTTTTATCCAGAAACAAAAGAGATGAAGAGAGAGAGAAAATCCGATATAGAAAAGACGACAGAAGTAGAGATAGAGAAAGAGTGAGAGGCCAGTACAGAGGTGAAGATAGAAATAGAGATCAAGAGAGAGACAGAAGCCAGTACAGAGATGGAGGCAGAGATAGAGAGAGAGACAGAAATAGGAGCAGAGAGAGAGAAGGGTTTAGAAGTGGGGACGGCAACAGAAATAGGTTTGGCAATAGGGACAGATACAGAGATGTAAGTCAAGAAAGAGACAGATACAGAGATATGAGCAGAGGGAGAGATAGATATAGAGGTGCAAGCAGAGACAAAGATAGATTTGGGGGATTAAGCAGAGCTAGAGACATATACAAAGGTGGAAGTGGAAGTAGGGATGGAGTCAGATATAGAGATAGAGGTGGAAGCAGAGATCGAGACAGATACAGAAATAGAAGTGGAAGCAGGGATGGAGTCAGATACAGAGATAGAAGTGGAAGCAGAGATCGAGAAAAATACAGAAACAGAAGTAGAAGCAGAGATAGAGACAGATACAGAAACAGAAGTGGAAGCAGAGATCAAGACAGATACAGAAACAGAAGTGGAAGCAGAGATCGAGACAGATACAGAAACAGAAGTGGAAGTAGAGATCAAGACAAAAACAGTACAGGCAGAACTAGAGATAAAGCTAAAAATATGAACAGAAACTGGAACTCCCCATTTCCTCCATATGACCAGGCAGGATACAATGATGGCTGTAATTATCAAGGTGAGGACATGACCAAAGGTGTTCATGAAGTATGATTGTGTGTTTCCATTGTTTTCATATATTACATCAAATGTTGATGTTATGGATATTTACGGTTTCTAAGAAAAAAAATTCTACTTTTCCTAAAGATCAAACACAGAGGAGTGATGATTTCCCTCATAGAAGCAGCAGTCCAGTGCATCAGCATAATGCCAGTTTATATTCAAGAAGAGAAGAGTCAATATGCCAGGCAACAGAGAACTCAATTTACCAAAAGACAGAGAGTCCATACCATGGAGGAGGGAATTTATATCAGGAAAGGTATTACAAGTACTTTGTTTCATAAATCACATACATGAGAGGAGTTTGATTGATTTATTTGTATCAACATTCTTCCTTGCCTTTTTTGCTTGCGCATGTGCATAAGTACATAATTTGTATTTTATATTTTCCATTATTGTGTTGGTTCCTCACCACCACACATTTGGTTTTTTTTATTAATACATGCACATTGGCCTTTCCAGGGAAAGGCTCAGTAGCATTCAGGGTCTTCTTCAAGGTCAGTTTCAGAGACAAGGTACAGCTTGCCAAATGGATTTCCTCTATACAAAGCCTCAGACTTCAAAGGAAGGTGTTCTTCAAGGTGCAGTTGGAAACTGGTTGACACATCTGGTTTGTATTTATTTTTATCTATATATTTATTTTGTGTGTGTGTGTGTTTGTTTGGTTAAATGTTCCATGTATACTCGAGTTTTTGACAGTTTCAGTAAGAAGTTGTTTTATTTGATTTTCTTTGAAACTTAGAAACTGGGCTTGATAAGAGTAAATGTACTTAAGCAATTAAGATACTAAAGTAAATTCAAATCCATTAGTATGTTGTGTACACTTGAAATATTGTTGACTTAGTATTACAAGTAAAGAAACATGCTTACCAAGCAAACTAACCATTTCAGGCATCATGCACTATGAAGAGTAAGGAAGATGTTGATATGGGTTTAAAGATCATAAGCCTGTTCTTGAAACCGCTGAAGGAATACAGTTGCAGACTGCAGGATGCATCATCCTCTGATGTAGGTTTTATGTATATTCTTGATGTAGATTTAAGGTTTGGTATTCATATACTAGAAACGATAGTATATATCTACATATTAATGGATAATTGAGTGGCTGGACTATATGAATCAAAATTGAGATATAAGTGATATGTATTCAAATTGCAAGTTGTTTATATTTTTAACACTTTTTTTCTTCTCTTTTACAGCTGATTGCTGCAACAGAAGTTAATTTGCGATCTCTAAGAGAATATAATCTCTCCAAAAGCCAGACTCTGCCCAACAAGCAATCAATAATGGATTTTCTGTTGAAAAATAGTGCACAATCGACCTTAAGGAAAACACAAAATGAACAGCAGCGTTATGATTACTAATATTTTTTAGAGAACAGTAAGATGCAGGTGTTTCATGAACAACATGCATTCATTCTTTAGCTTTATTGAAATTTATATACTATTAACACAAACTTTTATATTTGTTTTCCAATTGAAGTTAGTTGTTCCTTTAGATTTACCAAAATTCATGTTAAGGAACTTAACTTTTGTATGTAATTAAACTTTCAGTTTTGATATACCACTGCGGATGGGAACATTATATGACCCATATTTTTACATTAATTTTTGTGTACCTAGATTTTTGAGATTTTTTTTTTTTTTTTTTCACTCTATGTAAGATTGCAAGATATACTTTACAAATAGAATGTTAAATGGAAAAATGAATACTCTACCTGTTCTACAATGGTAGAAAAACCCACAATGCACAAACTACATTTATTAAAATCGAGACAATAGTTATGAAGTCCTCCTGGATTCCATCTGGGAGTCTAGTTTGTGCATTGTGGGTTTTCTACCAAATAGAACAGGGCTGTCAAATTCATTTACCCCAGGGGGCCACATTTCACCCTAGTGAAACAGCAATATGGTTAATATAAACACAGGAGGCTATTTCATTACAAAAACACAATAATGGGAAAAAATGTAAGAGTGTAAGTAATGAACTTAAAAGACAAAGGACTTGCTTAATTAATAATGTAAAGCAGCTAAATGTAAGACTGAAATAGTAAATGTGCTGCAGGCCACATGTTTTACACCCCTGAAATAGAATGTTGTACAGATATTTGATGTACTAGTTATAAAATTTAAGAAATTGCTTTTATTTTTGTTTATTCTCCTAAGGAAAAGATATGCATCATGTGATATCACTGTAGCCCGCCACCCCCTTATATATGGGGCAGCGTCGGTGGGGGTGGCAGAGGGGGCATCCACCCGGAGCGACTGCCAGAGGCTGAACCTCAGGGGGGAAGTCAAGGTGGGGGCTTGGAACGTCCGTTCTTTGCGTCAGGATGATTGGTTGCCTCTACTGTCGAGGGAACTGGGGAGGCTGAGAGTTGAGGTGGCTGCTCGTTCGGAGGTAAGGAGGCCTGGCAGCGGCATGACCTGTGTAGGTGGCTACACCTATTACTGGTCGGGCCACAGCGACGGCCACCATCTCCAGGGAGTAGCCATTGCCATCTCCAGCAGACTCCAGCCCTCGGTATTAGAGGTTACTCCTGTTGATGAGCGTATAATGGTATTGAGATTGAAGCTATCTTTTGGCTTCATGTCTCTTATTGCTGTGTACGCTCCTACCGATGTTTGTAAACTTGACGTGAAAGAGATGTTCTATGCCAAACTTACATCTGTGGTAGACAGATGTCTCCGGCGAGATATTCGCATTGTTCTGGGCGACTTCAATGCGGTACCTGGCTGTGATCGAGCTGGCTATGAGATGTCTGTCGGTCCTCATGGTTCAGGAGCTGATGCCGGTAGCGAGAATAGCCTCCTTTTCCGGGACTTTGCCAGGTCCCAGAAATTGAGGATTTCTGGCTTCTGGTACCAGCGCCCAGACCCACATCGCTGGATATGGTACAGTGATGCGGGTAATGCAGCCAAGGAGATCGACCACATACTCGTTAGCACTCGTTGGAGGATCCTTCAGAATTGCAGGGTGTACAGGAGTGCTGAGTTCTGTGGTACTGACCATAGATTGGTTGTAGCTACTCTCTGGGTCCACTTCAAAACTTCCCAGCGGTCAAATGATCACCCTAGAGTGTTTCATTTGGACAGGCTGAGGGAGGGGGAGTGTGCCCGCGGGTTTACTGAGGCAATCTCTGATCCTTTCGCAATGCTTGGCAGTCTGACAGACCCTGTTCTTCTGTGGGATACCTTTAAGCGTGAAACGCTTGATGCAGCTCAAGATACGATTGGTGTACGCCCGAGAGCAGTACAGAATTCCATCTCGCAGGAGACACTGGAAGCCACAAATGCATGTCGTGCGGCTCGTCTGACAGGGGATCGGGAATTGCACCGTTCGCATGTGCGCAGAACTTGGTCCCTGTTAAGAAGGGACAAGGAACAGTTTATTAGGAGTCTTACAGAGGAGGTAGAAGGCCATTTCTTAGTAAATGACCTTCGTCCTGCATACCAAGCCCTGAGAAAGCTGAACTCCAAGCCCTCTTCACAGGTGACAGCAGTTCGCTCAGTTAGTGGTCAAATTGTTTCAGATCCTGTTGCGGTGAGGGAACGTTGGGCTGAGTATTTTGAGCAGCTGTACCAGGTTGACCCACCAACAGTTAACTTGGATGCGGGTAGTGTCGAGATCCCGCTGCCGGATCCACCCATCAGTGAGGACCCTCCCTCCCTAACTGAAGTTAGGGGGGCGATTTCCAAGCTGAAGAGTGGTAAAGCAGTGGGTATCTGCGGCATACTAGCTGAACTGTTAAAGGCTGGTGGTGAACCTATGGCACGGGGGTTACATGCTGTCCTGGCTGCCATCTGGCGGTCCGGTTCCGTTCCTCCTGACCTGTTGAGGGGTGTGGTCATCCCTCTCTGGAAGGGGAAGAGGGACCGTTGGGACTGCAGCAACCACCGAGGCATCACACTGCTCAGTATACCAGGCAAGGTTCTCGCCCACATCCTTCTGAGACGTATCAGAGACCATATACTGAGGCACCAGAGACTGGAGCAATCCGGATTCACTTCTGGTAAGTCAACAATAGACCGTATCCTCGCGCTTCGAGTCATTGTAGAGCGCCGCCGTGAGTTCGGGCGTGGGCTGCTTGCAGCCTACATCGACCTCAAGAAGGCGTTCGATACGGTGCATCGGGAGTCACTTTGGGAGATGCTGAGACTGAGAGGAATTCCAACAAGGATTACTGGACTAATAGCAAGCCTGTATACTGGTACTGAAAGTGCTGTAAAGTGTGGTGGGGGCCTGTCGAGCTTCTTTCCTGTTAGTTCAGGAGTGAGGCAAGGCTGTGTCCTTGCACCAACTCTTTTCAACACTTACATGGACTGGATACTGGGCAGAACTATTGTTCAAAGTCATTGTGGAGCAACACTGGGCAATATCAAGGTTACAGACCTTGACTTTGCTGATGATGTTGCCATTCTATCTGAGTCTTTGGAAACCCTAGTGGCGGCTCTCGATGCATTTAGCAATGAAGCGAAGCCCTTGGGTCTAGAGGTCTCCTGGACCAAGACCAAGGTCCAGGAATTTGGGGACTTGTTAGGAGAACCTGTTCAGTCGGTACGTGCTTGCGGCGAGGACAATGAAGTCACAGAGAGCTTTACATACCTTGGTAGTGTAGTTCATAACTCTGGGCTGTCAGACCATGAAGTCAGCAGACGGATTGGCCTGGCAGCAGGGGTCATGAACTCTTTCAACAAGAGTATTTGGAGATGTCGGTACCAGTGCAGAAGGACCAAGCTACGGGTTTTCAAGGCCCTGATAATACCAGTTTTGCTATACGGTAGCGAAACCTGGACATTGTCCTGTGCCTTGGAGGCTCGTCTTGAAGCCTTTTGTTATAGGTCCTTGCGCCAGATCATGGGGTACTGTTGGCGGGACCATGTGTCCAACCAACGGTTGCACCGTGAGACTGGCACAGGACCTGTTATCTGCACAATCCGTGATCGCCAACTCAGGCTATACGGCCACCTGGCTCGCTTTCCTCAGGATGATCCTGCCCATCAGGTCGTCTCTATTCGAGACAACCCTGGGTGGAGGAGGCCTGTGGGACGACCGAGGAAGTCGTGGCCTGGGCAGATCGACCAAACCTGCCGTGAAGAAAGAGAGATGGGCCGAGTCCCTGCCTGGCGTCTAGCCATGAGTGATCCTCGTAGGTGGAAGCGAAGGGTGGATGCGGCTATGCGCCCCCGTCGGCGTCAGCCCCCTTCATGATGATGATATCACTGTAGTAAAGAAATCACATGTTTGTGTATTTCATATTTATTTTTTTCTGTGGCTATGCCTTATGATGTTGGGAAAATGAAAGCAATGACCTCTTTACATGTACATTCTAGTACAAATGAAAGGTACTACAAGAAAGGTACATTGGGAGTAAGGTCTGCAGGTCTTCTCCACAACTGTTAACTTGGTGTTATATGAAGTTGCTTAGAAATTTACTGTTGTGCTGAGACGATGACTGAGA
>NC_091582.1:6137369-6144869 GCF_042767895.1 Penaeus vannamei
GAAACTAAACAAAGATTGTAGATTATACATTACCGTGAATTTAAATCTAGCGAATTTGTGTTTATTGTTTATTGCAAAACAAAAAGATTTGTTTTGTATTTAGCTTTCCTTTTTGACTAATCATAAGAAAATAAACACGTTTATGTTTCCCATGGAGCAGCATATATATATCAATGGAAAATAAGCTAACGTTCTTTGGCTAAACAAAAAGAGTGCTTTGTACTTTGTTTTTACATTATTGTAAAGTAAGTGTTTCCATTACGTTACACTAGAAAAGTTGTGCACTATGTGGCCTTCTTGTGTCCCCCTTAGATTTCCCGTTTTCTGTTTCATCCCGTCGAACACAGAAAACGTACGTAAATGTTGACTGGCTCTACCAAGCAGAAGAACCAAAACAAACATCAGCAGTAGTATACACCGAAACTTCTGTCAAACGAACAGATGCTAAAAACGAATCTGAATTTCAAAAGTACATAAAAAAAGTGACTGCTAGTCCTGAGAACAAGTAAGCCAAGATTTGAGGTATATAATCGGGCATAGAAATATATATATAGATATATATTGCATGAAATTGGTTAGGCGGCATCATGTGACCCCAAAAACAGAAACGTAAAATTTCTTATTTCCTATTTATTCCCTAGACAGGTGGGTAAGCCCCCTCTGTACCCTCCCTCATTACCACTTTGTGCCAACTTATAGAAAACGAACATTAAGAACTCCGGAAATTATTTTAGTTTCACACAGCCACCCAAACTTGCAGTTATTAATCTTTCTTTCAGTTAGTAATGATGAAATATTTGAATCTCTGGTTTACCCGCTATTACTCCAGCCATTCCAGGGAAATCCACAAATATCGCCATATGAACCAAAATCCACCCTGACCTGGGGGTCGAAGATCCTTACCTTTATTTGTATTTATTATTATTTTTTTTGAATTCATTTATTTATTGTCTACATAGATTATTTCATTAATAGTGAGTGCGGTAATAATTTTTTCATTATTGTGGTGCCATTATATTTTCTTGTAAATATATGCCAAAGTATTATGAAGGTATTGCTATTGATGAAAAGTGCCCTATTTTTGGTTATTCTGTCCATTTCGGGCAAATTTTACCTTGTACTATATGGCTGTGGGAAACTGAAACTATACCTACACGGAATCAGTCATTATATTCTTTGTTTTCCAAGAGGGGGTTGGGGGACAGTAGCTGCCCAGTATAGTTACTAATTCTGTGTAGAATATTCATATTTTACCCTGCAATTTCCCTTGCACATTTCCTACTATTAGGGCCAAGAATGTGGGGGTTTGGGTGGTTTACGCTCAGTATGTATTTGGATACTAGAGAGTTAAATTAATCCATTGATACCAAAATCATTGCAATCCATTATTTGGCACTATAGTGTAAATTTACCCAGCCAGTATCCTGCAAAAATTCAGGCATTCCTACGAAAATATAGTCCCCGTAGAAAAAGACTGGGATCCAGAAAGTATCAAAGAAAAAGTCTGTACCATTGGGGAATAAAATTCCTCTCTCATTAATGTAATGAGAATGAACAAGAAAAACAGAAATAAGATAATGAAAAATGGATTTCAACAAAGAATTATTTTTCAAGAAAAACTGCCAGAAAGAGTGGCAATTGGTCGTATTTTATACCAAGTTCAGCAGTATACTTTCTTAATTCCTAAATGTTATAAATGTCAAAGATATTGTCACGGTACATCATCATCATCATGGGGGCTGACGCCGACGGGGGCGCATAGCCGCATCCACCCTTCGCTTCCACCTACGAGGATCCCTCATGGCTAGACGCCAGGCAGGGACTCGGCCCATCTCTAGTTCTTCACGGCAGGTTTGGTCGATCTGCCCAAGCCATGACTTCCTCGGTCGTCCCACAGGCCTCCTCCATCCAGGGTTGTCTCGAATAGAGACGACCTGATGGGCAGGATCATCCTGAGGAAAGCGAGCCAGGTGGCCATATAGCCTGAGTTGGCGATCACGGATTGTGCAGATAACAGGGCTTGTGCCAGTCTCACGGTGCAACCGTTGGTTGGACACATGGTCCCGCCAACAGTACCCCATGATCTGGCGCAAGGACCTATTACAAAAGGCTTCAAGACGAGCCTCCAAGGCACAGGACAATGTCCAGGTTTCGCTACCGTATAGCAAAACTGGTATTATCAGGGCCTTGAAAACCCGTAGCTTGGTCCTTCTGCACAGGTACCGACATCTCCAAATACTCTTGTTGAGAGAGTTCATGACCCCTGCTGCCAGGCCAATCCGTCTGCTGACTTCATGGTCTGACAGCCCAGAGTTATGAACTACACTACCAAGGTATGTAAAGCTCTCTGTGACTTCAATGTCCTCGCCGCAAGCACGTACCGACTGAACAGGTTCTCCTAACAAGTCCCCAAATTCCTGGACCTTGGTCTTGGTCCAGGAGACCTCTAGACCCAGGGGCTTCGCTTCATTGCTAAATGCATCAAGAGCCGCCACTAGGGTTTCCAAAGACTCAGATAGAATGGCAACGTCATCATGTCACGGTACAATAACATGGAAATTGACAAATGTATTTGTAGTGACTTTAGCCACACATTCAATGAATGTAATTATGAACCAAACTGTTTTTGTGGCAAGGAAAACCATGCACTAACCAAAAACATGTAAAATTCACAAAATAGCTCAAGAAATAAATATAAACAATATAACACTAAATAAAGTATTTGCTGATATCCCTCCTCCTCCTCCTCAAGTTCCCTCTACCCCCCATCCTCCCACAGTCTCCCAACACGCCCCTATTCTGGACAATTACCCTGATTTATGTTGGAGGCCCAGATTAATAGATGTGTAGTATCAAGCTGCAGCATCACTGCTTTGCAGTTTGGTAAAGATCAGCACACCTGCACCATCTACTTTCTGGCTGGTGAGAGCTTGATTAGTTCCTTATTTAACAATCAAGTGTCAAGGAGTTCTACAAGCTTACCTTTGTTGGAATATATAAGTGGAAGTTGGTTGATTTTGCATGTTATATTGAACACATTCATGTATTTTTTAAGTGATATAGTGTAAATGTCAATTTATTTTTTGTTGTTAGAGACCAGTGTGTGTGACATACTTATGTACTGAGTAACTACATTTATATTTTTTGATAAGTATGGTGTGACTTTGTGTTTTATGGAACTGTTTACCAGTATTTTGTGAATGCCAGATGATTCAATGTAGGTACTTGACAAGTTATCCAGAATATTTCATGATGGTACATTATATTATATAAGCATTATGATTTTACACTACTTTTGAGTTTTAAACATGATATCTAGTGTCATTAGTATTGAATGTTTAAAGATTTCCATTTGGTCTATATGGGATTATATGAGTCAAGCCTTAATGAAGAATGTTTTAAGAGCTTCTTTCTTTCACAGGTTGGTCCTAGGAACATGAATAACAACAAGCGCACAGAGGTAATTAAGTTGTGATATAATATAATACATGCACCCCACCAACCCCCACCGACCCCCTCCTCCACACACACACATTTCTAGTTAGTGACTGTGTTATACTTTCTGAATCTTAATATTTTCCTAATTTATTTACTTAATCAGCATTGACTTTGGGTTAAAACTTCTTTCTGTTTATTTCTTTAACAGAGTGCTGTGAATTTGCAGAATGATAGAGGTAAGTCATGTCTAGGAGTATTGAATAGTCCTAGCCTCAGACCCTACTGTGCATGTGCCCAGGAGAGGTGTGGAAATTTCCAAATTTCGAGGGAGGCGGACCACGTTTTGAATAATCAGATTGCTAATGCCAAGTATGCTAACTCCATGAGTTATCATATAATATTCTTTTGCACTCTTCAGTCCCCAGAAAAACTGGTCGACCTGTATTTGCATGTTTATAGATATATGTGTGTGTGTGTGGGTGGGTGGGTGCGTGCGTGGGTGTGTGTGTGCGTTTGTGTGCATATACTTACAAACATACATGTACATATACATATAGAAATGATTTGCAGTTGACAACAGTGAATGAAATGGTAATATGAACTGTCATTAATTTCAACAGGAAAGGATCATCAGTTTAGCCACAATCAGTACAACCATAACTCAGGGGATTGGCAGTATGATAATGCAGATGCAGCTGACAGTTCGGTAGATCATCCTTTCCTTAGGTAAGAAGAGGCTGACTCCTTTGTTTTGATTTTTAAGAATTAGAAATCATAATGTGAAATAAAATAAGATCTTTTTTACTATTATTCTTATGAAAACATTGAATATCCTTTCAGGATTTTAAATACACCCAGTACCCATGTTTTATGAAATATAGCTCACAAAAATTATGTATACAACACTTGTCCCTGCAATATGTTTTGGCAGTGGTGATTCACAGAGTGACAGCTCATACTTAGGCCAGCAGAGGAATTCCCCCTACAGAAGTGGCCAGTGTATGGACAGTACACTAAGAGGTGGTCCCAGCAGAGACAACTCCTGTGGAAGCAAACATACTCAGGGAAGCAGATCCAGAGATAATTCCATGAGGGGTGGCCCAAGCAGGGGTAGTCCATACAGAGCTCACCCATATAGACGGAGTCCAAATATGGATATGCCTGCCAGGGAGAGGATCAACTCTTATCGAACTTTTGGTCAGTTGGTTTGTTTAGTTGCAGGGTTAGGTTTGGAGATGTAAGTTTCATATATGTTATATATGATTGACCTGATTAGTCCTCGTCTTTCTAGCTTTGATGAAGTCATTATATGAAATCTTAGATATAAGATTTTGATATTAATTAGATAGTGTGTATTACACTGGCATGGCTTAAACTTTACAGGATTTTTGAGCAGTTATTTAAATCATGAGAAACAAAGTAAACTGGTACCTTGGTTAGTCCTAACTTGTAAAAAGATAGACTAAAATGTCAAACCCTCTTGTAAAAGTACACATTTCTTCCCCTTTACATACTAGCCTGTTTATGCCAGTAGTACATATGTACATGCATTGTCCTCTGTTTTGTTATATTAATTTTGCTTACACAGATAGCTACACAAGTAGTTATCAGATACTAGGCCAACTTGACCTTACCTATTAACGTCATTCTTTGAAATTTATAGAAAAGACAGTAATAATAATTGTTGTAATGAGAACATTAGTAAAACTTCAGAAAAGTCAAGGAATGGGGCAAATAAGTGAAGTTAGGTAGGCCTTGTAATTGCCTCCTTGGTGATTAAGCTCTTCTGGAGACATCTGTACGTAAAATTTAATGAAACAAATTCAGGAACCAGTGCAAATTAGTTGATATTGCAAAGAAGTAATGAACTTAATATGACCATGTTTTTCTCAATACTTTATATTTGCATTGGGATATGCAGTCTTATTTTGTCTCAGTGCCCGCACAATTTATTTTCGGTAACTTCTCACAGCACAAGTATAACAGTAGACTAATGCCAGATCATCATTTGATTGAAAGGAACAGGTTGGACGTATGACTAGTTTGTCCGTTTCACCCACTGATGTTAAGAGATTCCTCATGACTTAAAACATCATATCTTGGATGTATGATATATACTTTAAATGCCATTTGTCAGTTCCTGGCATTTGCACCATACACCTGTGCAAAATATTGTTGATGAATGAGAGGAAGTTGATAAACTGGAATAAGTACTTTATTTTTAAATGCATTACAGATCGAGAAATTCTTCAGTCGCAAAGTGATGTTTTAGAGGGAATTTTTGGTTCAACTGGGTAAGCATTTCCTTCTTTTCTTTTCTTTATTTATGCATGTGTGTGTGTGCGTGCGTGTGTGCGTGCGTGTTTGAGTGTGTGTGCATGTGTGCGCGTGTGTGCGCGTGTGTGCGCGTGTGTGCGTGTGTGCGTGTGTGCGTGTGTGCGTGTGTGCGTGTGTGCGTGTGTGCGTGTGTGTGTGTGTGTGTGTGTGTGTGTGTGTGTGTGTGTGTGTGTGTTGTGTTGTGTTGTGTGTGCATGTGTGTGTGCTTTTCACTTATAAAGGGTGCCATTTAAGGTGGGGGAGAAGGGGGCACTCACACCCCTAGGCTTTCCAGAGAGCCCCAAAGGAGTCAAACAAACACAATGCATTTTCATGCATACCTTAAAGAAGGAAGATTTAGATTTGCAGTAAGTTTGTGCCTTTAAGATGGTACCCACAAATATTCTATTTAATTTTCACTTGATACATCAGTTTGATATCTCACTTTGCCTATTTTACATTAGTTTCCTATAATGCATAACTTTCTAGCAAGACATGGGCAATTGATGATAGTTGGTGATATGTAAAACTTTACATTAAATGTTCTGTGCATATGGATTCTATAAAATAATGAGATTTTCATATATGAATGAAGAAATTCTTATAAGTCACAATGACAAAAGCATTGTTGAAAGCTGAAATATCGTGTTGGTGTAAGTTGTTTACAATATCAGCCACATCCTTTTTACTGTATTACTGAATATTATATCCTAATGTACATCCCATGTGGCTTCAGAAAGACTTATGATTTATTCAGGCTTGTCAGTAAGGAATGAGGATGCCTCTAAGACAATAATTCTCATTTTAAGTGCATTTACTTTTGCAGCCTAGGGAGTGGGGAGGGTGGGGTATTATTCATTCTTGGTCATACTACCACTTTCACGATCCTTTTTATCATATTTGATTTAAAAAAAAAAAAAAAAAAAAAAAAAAAAAAAAAAAAAAAAAAAAAAAATCAAATTTAATGTGGTAACTGCTAACAAGCTAGAAGGGGCTCAGAATATGTTAGATATTTTACATTTAGACTCCTCTGCTGCCATAGAATCAAGATAAGACTTAAGAACTTTGTAGGATAACCAGTGGTGTGTGCTTTATATTTTAATAGTGCTACCAGTACCATTACTTGTAGAAAATTGCTACTGTTCTTGAGAGAGACAGAGACAGAGAGAGGTATAAGTAACAGGTTATGTATTTTTGCAGAGGAAACACAAGCCAAAGACATGACAGTGCATTTGTTGATCGCAGCTACAATGGAAACGTCGGACAAGTTGATGTAGGCTCTCAGGGAATTAGTGACTTCCTAGTCGAAAAGTTGGTAAGTGGGAAGTGTATCTTCAGAAGTTGTATTGGATATAGAATAACACCCAAAGAATGTATTAAGTGCAAAGTGGGGTATTACCTCAAAGGATTGGGAGGATTGGTTGCTCACCTGTTTACCTTTTTCCTTGATTTTTGGAAATATTCTTTTATCTCATGTAACTATTACTTATGTTTGTAATAATAAAATAATTATAATGTCAATGATGATGAAAACAACATTGATTTTGATGGCATTAGTGTAAAAAAAAATCCCAAAAATTCAAGGTGAAAATGGGAGGTCACTAGGTCTACTAACTGACTTTTGGTGGCTGAGTACTTGTGAAGCCATCTATGTATAGAGACATTTCACAAAACAAAACATTTTCCTGGTAGTATTAGGTTAATTTATATATTCAATGGAAATTGTCTTAATTTAGTGTAACAGTT
>NC_091582.1:6172369-6174869 GCF_042767895.1 Penaeus vannamei
GTTAATCTTGGCTAGGAAAACAAACCAAAAAATGCATCGAAGCAAGCAGTTATTATGAAACACTTTTAATAGTTTATTTTTATTGTATTGTATATTGTATTTCATATATAAAGTGTGCAATGACAAATGAAACTTGTGTTACTCTATTTACATTAAAATAGTGTAAACTGAAGATTATTATTTTTTTCTAAAATTAAAGTTTGAATACAAAAAAAAGCATACCTCTGTGATGGTCTTCCTAAACTTGATCTAACAAAGGAAATTTCTAACATTTTACAAAGCATTTTTAAAGATTGAGAAATTCACTTGCTCAAATACAAACAAACAACTATGCAATGTAAAAGATGAATTTCTTCTCCAATCTCATTTGATATAAATTGTTTGGAATTTACAAAAACCTGTATTTTTATTATCAAACAATAATGGTTTGGTTAGCATATTGTTATTATGAAAATAACCTCTGTTGCACCAGATTTGAGAAGGAAATAGGTATCTAATTTCTTAAGGTGTGTAAAACAAATTCTTGAATGGGGTTGTGTATGTAAATATTGTAAAGGGTGTTTGTAAATATTAAAAACCAATAAATAATTTCCACATTTCTTTTATCTTTTGCCATTTATAATATCGAAACACTTCCTTTTGTAATTTAAAAAATTTTAATAATAAAATAAAAGCTTACAGGATCCTGAATTTCCAGTGAGCGGAATTAATTAAGGAGCTATAAAATACAATCAGATGTCACCAAAATTATTAGTTTATGAAATTTAAATGGAAAATGTATATCAACAAAACTACCAATTTGCTGTAAATAGCATCCAAACTATTTTGAAAAATAAGCTAACTTAATTATTTTATTATCATCACACCACAATTTCTGAGTTTCTTACAAGGCTAATTTGTAACAGATATACAAATGAATAGATGTCAAAGTTACAAGAAGTCCAAGAAAAAATCAGAATGGAATATAGTAACCCCGCATTCAAATCCTGAGCTGGGCTGCAAATGAGTCTGATTTGTGGCAACAACCTTCAGTGCTGTGAGCGCTGTATCTGTTCCTTCAACTGCAGAATGGAGGCACGCTGCTCTGGGGGCAGCATCTTGATCTGATCATCCGACAGCTGCAATACTTGCATGATCAAGCTGGCCTGAAAAATCAAATGTTTCAGTAAAATACTACAAACAACCAGAAAGCTTAAATAAAACTAACTCAGAGAACAGAGATAAATCATGTTAACCATATTAACCCACTGGATCCGGACGCTTCACTGCCATCACATGGCTCAAAATGTGGGCACTCTGTGGGTCTGTAGCATTTAGGCTGGGTGCACATGAACACGTGGGGTGACAAGACTCCATGCCTCACATTTGCATCCTGTTCTCTTTTTCAACATCAGCATTTTTAGCTTTATAAACCATTTTCTACTAAACCATTATCCAGGTGATATGCTGTTTTCCTTGCATATGATTTCATATGATTTCATATACAGTTGCATGTCATATACTTTTTTTTTCTTCTTTTCTTTTGTAAAATTCAATTTTCTGTAATATAACATGCGGAGCCAGTCATGGCAGCCAGGAAGATGATGCTGACCATGGAAATGGTGTCCTCCCTGGAGCTGACCCTCTTCTAGTCATGAGTTATGGACATTACATTCCTCATTCATTTATTTGTGGGAATAATGATAAAGCCCCTTGCTAAATACCAAATAAGTCTAATCTCCCTTCAAGAGGTTTGTGCAATTGTGAAGTCTTTTCCAATGCCCTGGCCTTTGCTCATGAAGGCAAATTTGTGTCATCTAGCCTATGACCATATTCACCAATAATAGCATGTTCAAGTAACCCAGTCCTCAAGCCAAATTTTTTCATAGCGTGATGGTCACGTCACCCAGATTGAAAGGGTTAAGAAGGCCTTGATGAATTGTGTAGCCAATAGTGTAAACAAAAATAAATTAATAAATAAAGTCAAATTAAATTACATTAACAGATTAAAGCAAATGGCACATTTGGCATCCATTCTTGCCAATAATCCTGTCTATGCAGCTAAAAGCTGTCTCCCTTCTTTTAAATCAACTGACCTTCTCTTGATCCTGCCCGGCTAAGCTTGGTGGCAGTGTGGGTGGCGCTCCTGTTGGTGGTGGCACTCCTCGAGGAGGCGGCTGAGATGGGGCACCAACTGGAGGCGGAGGATTACCACCTGAAAGAAAGCATTTTAAATTCTTTTCAAGATCAAATTAAATTAGCTTTCCTAAAATTTAAAGATATTTACGCATTGACTCAAGAGTTGTTTATTTGACCTTAGTTATTTATAAGTGTAAAATCCCCCCCCCCCATTTTTTTTTACTTTATATAAATTATTATCAACATCATCATTAATATTATCACAATTCTTATCTTATCCTGAAGCAGCAGAGTGATAGGATAATAATGTCCAAAAAATTCTTTACCAAATTAAAACCGACCTCAGATCCACAACTGAGCATACTGCACCCAATATACATAC
>NC_091582.1:6177369-6179869 GCF_042767895.1 Penaeus vannamei
TACAACATTCTCCATTTTGCAATTAGAATACCCTTATGTCAACTACTGCAATAATACTCTAAAATGTAAAATATTCCACATAAATTTTGTACATACTAAAAACTGTGTACATTGGATCTTAAACATGAATGATTAAATGAATGGCAATGTGCATTAATGTGCATTTCACAAGATTATCTCATTGTTGCTGGGTAAATGTACTAATGACTGTAGTTTTCTTTTGACATTTTTGACGACTCCGCAAGTGCTCATCTGCCAAGGAACTAATATTAGTACTTCATCTTACTTATTTTCTCTTTCCTTAGGTTTTTGGGATCTTTTTTTTCTATTGCTATTAATCACTTCCCACCGGGTGGCAAGTACATACATGCCATGGCTGTTGTGGACCATGCAATGGATGGGAAACTATTGATGTGCGCCAACAAGCTTGCATTAATGATCAATAGCCAGATTTTTAACCCGACACTAAAGGGTTAATATAAATACTCTTCTTTCCAATAGTGTCATTATGATTATTATGAGGTTATCAAAAATACTAAGAGAAAATAGATTTTCCCAAAAAATAAAGGAAAGGGATAAACTGTTGGTGATTAAGCACTTGTAGAACTATCTGCGTGTAAAGACAATAAAAATGGTGGAAATGGCATACATTTTTGCCTTGCTGCCATCCCTGGATATACTGTATATGGAAAACTGATCAAGAGAGAATTTGGGAAGAGAAAATGAAAAAGTAAAACTGAAGTAAATACTAAATATTCCTTGTATCATATAGGAACCTCTGATTATTCTTCAATAAATATTACCATTAAATACTGCAAGGTAGCAATAGCACTAACAGGGTGCAATTTTCAAACACCAGAATTTATAACAAAAAATAGATAATGAACAAATTATTAATTAAACAAATTATATTCGGTCAAGTTATTTTCATATATAAATATAAGACCGCATTTATTCATATCACAAAACGTGAAAGAAAAGAAATAAAAGACACACATGATTTGTGTATAAGAGGAGGAATGGATTGTGAAGACAGATCTTCAGAGAAAATACTTATTTTGATCATTACCTGTTATCAAAGTCGTGATGTGGGCCTCCATAGCCATCATGGGGAGGTGGAGGTCCTCCCATACCTGGAGGTGGCAGTCGCATATCCTGATCATTTCCTTGGGGTGGAGGTCCTCTTGGTGCTCCACCTAACTGACGCATATCAAAGTCACCCCCTGGAATATATATAAAGTACATTTGAGTGCTTAATGCACCACTGCATACAATAAAGGGGACTTCTTTATCTGCTAGATTTACAATAAATTCATTTAGTTGACTCAGCATATGAAAATCTATTGCAATAAAGTAAACAACAACTGAACAAACATATAACAATCTGTATGAAAAATCTAGAACTGCCCTAGCATCTAGCTTGTTGATAACATCAGGCAATGGGAGATACACTTATTGCCATGATGCCTTTTGTAGTTCTGACTAATTCCATGTTCTGCAGTCTTTGGGCAAGACGTCAAAATGGGTTGCTAACCATTCATGAATGTCATTTTGTGAATATCAAACATTTTGCTTAAGCAAGCTTTCACTCAAACTATATGATATTGAAATAAAACAATTTGCTGAGCAATATGAGTTAAAACTGATTCTTAATAACAGATGGTTAGTGGGGTCTTGAATGGGGATAGACATAATTGGGACTACAACAAAAATTTGTGAACTGCTGGGCAAACTTGCTTTAAGCTATATCACACATCTCTGCACATATAACTACATCAATTCACAGCTTACCTGGGAAAGGAGGTCCTCTTGATGGTGGAGGGCCAGGTGGGGGTCCTTGAAAGCCCCCTGGTCCTCCTGCCATGGGTGGGGGATATCGTGTGGGTAAGTTGTTTGGAGGGGGAGGGCCACTTGGGGGAGGGGGTCCTCCATTGAGTGTTGGTGGAGCAGAGGTTGGGGGAGGAACAGATGGTGGAGGAACAGTTCCAGCTGGCATCAAGGGCTCAACTGCTTCTCGTCCCCCATGGAGAATCTGCACAGCTGTCTTGGGGTCAAGGATTCTCATGACAACCTGAAACAAATCACAAGGATAAGCATCAATACAAATTAACAATAATATCATATAAGTTACACAAAATCATTCATCCATTGATGACGGGATGTCATCTACATACACACCATGTTCACTGTGATTTTAGTTTATCAATTTTGATTACACATACATGGTTCCTTAAGAGCTTAATCACCAATGAGTCATCTAACAAGATCTCACCTGTTTACCCTCTTTCTTGATTTTTGGAGATTTTATTTTTATTTCTTATTGTCATTAGTATTGAAAATAACATGTCTAAATGTTGTTAATAATAACAATAACAGTAATGATGTTAATACCATTCAGTAAATAAAATGGGGATATCAGGTGAGATCAGGTAGACCTACTAAATCACTCCTTGGTGCATGTATTTGTATGGCCATCCAAGAGTAAATTCACAAAAAGTAA
>NC_091582.1:6194869-6232369 GCF_042767895.1 Penaeus vannamei
CTAAATATATCACGAAGTTTCTCCTCTGTAGCTTCATATGGAATGTTTCCGACTGAAAGATAAAGATGGAACTGGTAATGATAATGGAAATGTTTTCTACAAAAATATATACTTATTTGTATCATTATGTCCACACACTCAAAATCATTTTCAAACTTCATCTAAACATGGATACAATATATGACTACATTAGAGGTTAATGAAAGTATCTCAAATTTGTATTATATCTTATGCCTTTCAAACTATTAGGATTAACTCATCATATCTTGGTGGCCCACTGCTGTACGTGGCCCAAAATCCAGATATCAGGCTTACTTGAGCAGCAACTCTCACAGGTGTGTGTCTTGTTAGCATGGTCCCTTTAACCACTGATGTGGGGTGTCAAGACTCCTCATCTCCCTTTTGCAATATTTTTTTTCCTTTTTGGTATAGTTCCTTCCCCCCCATTTTCCTAGGTATATGCTTTTCATTTGCTATACTGTATCAAGATGGTAATAGATCTTTTCCTTGAACAAACCCAATATTATATCTCTAGGTAAATCATAATTGTGCAGTAAGAATAACAATAAATAACATTTTGTTATCTGTGTAATTCCAAAATATTTTCACAACATTCAATTTTCACCCTATGCCACCAGTCACAGTGGGCAGGAGTTGGCACTCATTCAGTAATGGCTCACTACTGTTACATTCCATACTTATTTACCAAAGGAAATAATGCAAAAGCCCATGGAGTTAATCACCATCCAAAAATAACAAATTTCTCACAGGATGGCTGTTAGCTCTATGTTTACACTCTGGTCAAGAAGGCAATAGAGGTTTGAAGGGAATGGTTGCACCTGGACTTTACTCCATCACTGGAGACTGTGATGATGTGCTCCATCATTGCGGAAGATGTAACTGTAACTCTTTGTTCTTATCATTAGAGCTTTTGTGTCCGCCATGGCAGTGTATATGACACTATGCATGAAAAGTTAGGCCTGTGATTCCATATTTACTGAAACAAGAAATGGTTGATGGTGTAATGCCTCTGGCTAACTGAATATGAGTTGCATGGACTAAAATGATTCTCTGATACTACTACTGATGACAAATGTTGGTTATACTTTTTTGCCATCCAGGACAAACAGTCCAAAATAGAGTGGTTAAGCAATGACAAGCCCTATCCTTGTATTCTGAAGGCAGGATTTCAATCAGAAATACCTCTTTACCATCTTCAATTCCATTTTCACATCCAAGTACTCGTACACCAGGTCTATCTAAGTTATGGAACAATGGGCCAAGACTGCACACACCTGCATCTATCTATTGCACCAAGACAATGCTGCATTCCATATAACTTACCTCACCTTGCAGTAACTAGAGAAGTAAGGAATAACCTTTCTCCCCCATCCATTCCACTCAGCTGACCTTGCATCTTGTTATAAATCATGTTGGGATCACCTAGATACATTTTAAACATTTCCAAGTCCTGGCACAAGTGAGAATAGACTGAGGTGCAATCACCATTTTGGCATATAACAGCTTCAATATTATGAATGCTTGCAAGTGGTGAAAGAGGATGGTATGTGGCATAAAAGTAGGGCAGGAGTGATTTGGAGGAATTTAAGTTTACTTTTGATTTTCCTCCTTTCTGTTAAAAAATATGCCTTCAGTGTTATAACTTTCAGATCACAGTTAATCTTCATGGTATAGGTGCACTAAGCTAGGGCAAATTGAAGATGATAATCTTGCAGAGCACAAATAGTTGCAGAGGCCAGCACAAGAATTTGTAGTCGCAAATGGGATATAGGCTGAAGATACTGACACGCGTAGATAGAGGGAAAATGCCATCTTATAGAGAGGACAAAATAGAGTGGGATAGAACATAATTTAAGCTGCAGCGGCTTCATATTTACCACTAAATGAGCAAAAATATAACGCGCGCTCGCCTTTCAAATTCTAGGTCTATCAGCTTGTTTACCTTGCGAAGAATAACACAAAACTGACCCATGAACTTCTCAAGGTTACTATGTGCATGTCAAAACAATATCTGGCTACTTATCAGAGTATAATGTTACACATTCATGCTCTTAAAGTCTTTTATTAGTGTTATTATACTTCATTTACATGTTTTACGATTGATCTATAGCCTCATTTAGAATTGTGTGCATTGTGCATTTCACACTTCCTTTTGCATGCCGCCAGCTTGACAGCTGCTGGCCCGCTCATTTCAAGGTGTAATGCTGCTAAGAAATGTTGTGTTTCCAGTATTGTGTTCATTCTGGGTTATTCTTAAGACTATACAGTGACAAAGAAGATAAAATAGATTTCAGTAACCATCCGAAAGTATGACGGTTGCAGATATAAAGGTATTTGGCTTATCATTTTACGGTGTGAATACAACTCTATCTTGCTGTACAGACCGAAGTGAAGAGAATGTGTCGCAGGGTGTGTTGGGAGGGCAGAGCCCCCCCCTATCAACCCTCCCCTCAGGCAATGATTTCCCCATAGAGATTTGCTAAAAGGTGGGTTGGGTTCCCATAGAGTTTTTTAATTCTGGCGCGTCAGCCCATAGAATTTCAAAGATGGCGGTTACATCCGTAGTTTCATTGGGCGCTTTTAAGCGTTTTTTTGTGCTAGTTTTATGCACTTTTAAAACTTTATTCTTCTTATTTAAGGCTGTTTTACCCCATAATTTCCCTGATATACTTCATGCCCTCCCCTACTAACGGGACTATCAAATCAAGATCTTTGATGGAGAAATGGTACTCAATCTCCCGAACAATTCATTCGTACAAGAAACAAAACTGAAAATCAATGAAATAATTGGATTTCCTGCAGAAAACAGGGGTGGCATCAACGCTCCCCTTTGGCACGCCCAGTCACAGCAACTTGGATTGATGAATAAATTTTTAGACATGGGGTTAAGGTCTGAGTCTCTAGCAAGTGCATCCATACTGTAACTAATCACCTTCTATTCAACTGTATGATCATAAAATGTTAGAAAATCTAACTGTACTGTTGAAGAGTTAGTTTTATCATCACTGTACAGACTTATGCTGAATCTATAAACACCATTAACTTCTATCCTGTTAACTGTGAGAAATAGTTTATCTTAACTATCTATTTTAGTAAGTAACTAAATTCTTAAACAGCTAATACTCAATTTTACCACATGAAATTCATATCTGAATAGATTTACACACACTGTTCAATTTTTTTTTGCATGTCTTGTTTCATTTGAATTAGTTCACTGCAAATACGTTAGTACATGATTCAAAGCAAACTGGAAAGTTAACTCAAAACAAAATTGATTTCATCAGTTATAACTACTTCCAATTCTAGTAAAACTTTCAAGATTTTTCATTCTGTTACAACAGCTATGTCTGGATATTTTCAGTAGGACAAATAGTGCAAACCATAGCTTGTCGTACATATAACCCAAGAACAGTTTGCTAGGAATGTGATTTTGGTTCATGAATGCAAGGCTAACAGCGGGCATCATCAATATCAAATTCATTGGTTCTAGTGAGGAGCACATTTTGTACAGAATTTCCCAAATGTTAAAACTTGATACAAAGATGTATTTGGACTCAGTGATCTACTGATTTCATATACGGTTTGCCGTGTGGATCACTGCTGTCGTGTAAAAAATAATACCACTTTTAATTAAATCTATTCTCATAAAAGTCCGCAAAATGTGAAGTTCTTGTAATAACAGTTGTCAAACATACCATAACATAAACAAACACGTCAGTCCTCATCACCAATACTCTTACAGTGCTGATATAGTATCCCTCAAACTCAACTCAACTGGACGTACCAAACACGGAACGCAGAGATTTCTCCACCACAGCACTCGTCTCACTCATTTTGACGGCGAATCCTTCTCTGGGCTGACAGAAATACGAAAGTCGGAGAGCTCTCCTTCGCTCTCTCAAAACATAACAACAACCGGGACTTTCAGTTGCTTCACATACGCTCAAAGACGATTTCCCTGTCTGTATTATTCCTTCAGGGAGATGTTCATTGGTATAAGATAGATAATTTACATCTAATTTTTAGTATGTTGGATTTATATAAATATTTCTAATAAATGATGGAATACTGGACATTATGCAGTGATATGATGGTAAACTTTTATTGTATCTGAATGAAGTATTATCTTTTGGAAATATAATTTTTATATTAACTTTTATCGTTGGCGTTCATAATTTCTCCAAACACATATAAATGGGATAAATGAAAATACATTACGCTGTGAAGAAGTTATTTACTGAAGAAATGACCATGAAGTATCTCGTTATCCTATCATATATTTCAAAAATCTTTTTTTTTTTGTTCATTCAGTTGAAAGTTTCTACTCCTAACAAAAATGAAAAATATCATTATTAAACTGTCATTTTCGCGAAAGGATAAAATTTGATGATAATTAAATCCTAAGTAATGTGGGGGAGTCTTTGACAATTTCCATTTCAGGGTATACATCAATAAGAAAAAAGTATATATTTTTTTTATATTTTCTACAAATTAAACTCAACTCCTGATACCAAGATCCATCAAATAAAATAACTCAAATTCAAAAGAGCACTAAGACGACGAAATATATCCATATAAAATGAGTAACAAAAGAGCAGTCAAAAGGTGTATGACCTTCACCAAAACAGACAAGTTGGCAGATCCAAGTCCGAGGAAGGTGGAGACCTGTGTTTTTTTTAAGCCAAGGTAATATAGCATCTTGTGACTTCTGTTTTCTAATTTGGATACCTTAGCAGCTCTAGTTTTAGAAGAAGGGCCGCCGAAAGTGTGTTTTTAGTTGATTTTGTAATGGGCGTGTTCGGTCTGTAATCTCTTATGGAAAGTGAATATGAGAATTTTTCAGGCCTTTGTAGTGTAGTAAGTCCAATTAAATGTATTTATTTATTTTGTTGTTCCCAATGAGTGTCTGATATGTTATGAATACAAGAAGAGTAGAGATTAAGAAACAAATTTCATGTAAGAGAACCGAATTATGCATATTACATAAATCTTTAGTTCACTCATCTAATTACCTTATCATTTGACAGTATTTGTCCAGTTTTGTTTTGCTTTCTTTTGAATGGAAAATGGTATATGCAAGCAGTAGAGTAAATAAGTCTAAGAACCTTATCTTCTATTAACTTCTGTCAAAACTCTAAGATAGTGAAGTTATTGGACACGCAGGTGTATTAAATTCCTGATTGGATAGTGACGTATTTTTCCGCACATTTTTTCACTATTTGGCAAAGTGGCAACAGTAGGCTAGAGCAGAATATAGATTTCTTATATATTTCTTTAGCCATAGATGTCTAGCGCATTTTTTTGGTCTAACCATTAACCGTTGACCAGCAACCAAATAAAATTCCAGTTGTGGAATTTTTTTTATTTTTTATTTATTTTTTTTTTTTGTAGATTATTGATAGTAAATTGGTAACTGTGCTTTTTTGTATCTTGTGAATATCTGTTAATTTCCCCTGTGGTTAATATCGCTCTTTGATTTATAAAGATTTTAAGGGGTATGCTATGTAGCGAGGTGGGGTTTAGGGGGAATTGGTTTGGGAGTAGCAAAATTGAGTTAGAAACTTAACTTCGGTAGATTATGATTTTCTTCTGGGTATGTGTTCAGAAGGCTAATGCGGGTCTGAGCTTAATTATACCAGTACGATTGGAATCTTCTCAGGAATTATGCAATGGACCCCCCAATATCAACACAAATTTAGCACTTGGTATTTGGAAGTTGGGTAATTTTTTGGCTTCACACAGCCTTGCAATTATTATTCCTTCTTTCAATTGTTCACATTGTAATATGTGTGAATCTGTTGTTTTCCATTGCAATGATGGAAATGAAAGTATTGGTAACTGTTTATGAAGTGACCTCAGTCTTCTGAGACTAAGTCCCTATTACTCTAGCCACTCCAAGGAAATATACAAACATCATCAATTGAACCAAAGATCTTCCTACCCCTGGGCTCTGACCTCAACCCCCACCCCATTGCTGTATTTTGCTGTTGGAGGCTCCACCCTTGAACGCCTACCTGATCACCCTGGACTTGCTCTCCACATTTGTCGCAACCCATTTTCTTAATTTCTGATGTTATTCTTTGCCTGTGGATAATTTCAAATATCAGTGTATGTAATTTTCCCCTTTCTCTATGATAAGTGTCATTACATTTTCCTGTAATGTATACCAAAGTTTTTTAGTTTTGCACAACTTTCTTATTATTAACTTGTGAATGAAATATCATAGATGAAAAGTATCTTATATTCTGTTGTTCTATCCTTTAAACATAAATTTTACTTTGTATCTTGTAGCTGTGGGAAACTGAAACTATGCCAGAAATTACTGGTTAAAATATGAAAGACATACAAAATAGGGCGCTGAATTGTCTAATGGAGGGGGCTATGTATGCCGTTGCGACCTCCCTAGCAGCTCCCCTACCTCTTTCCATGATATAGGGGGTAACTCATTATATCCACCATGTTTTTACAGCAAGATAGAGCATAGGATTATCCCGGATGCACAGAAGTCTTTGTAATTAGATAACTTGCATAGCAAGTTATCTAATGAACAGAGCTGTGGCCCCTGTAAACCCCCCTGGGGGGCTGTTGCCCTTAACTCCCTGCACAGTAACCTGTGAAATGAAAAGCAAGCTCTATCTTGTCTTAAATACAAGGAAGATTCTTTGTATTCCAGGGTATTGGGTGTACAGTTCATTATATTTCCTTCATGTTTTACTCTGCATGTCGGACTTATGCGCCGTTCTGCCGTGAATATCACGGAAGATTCTTTGTATTCTAAGGCAGCAGTCAGGGGTTGATAGTCCCCCTCCCCCTAGGAAACTATCAGTAGACTACATTATTAAGTTAAAGATGAAGAAAATTTTACAATTTGGATGATATTTTGTCCTTTTAGGTGTATAGAGAAAAGAGAGGGGGATGGTGTATACCAAAAGATTTTTGTGGATTGTAATATTGTAAATGTATCCTCACTAGTTATTTGTATATTAAAGAATATTGTTTTGTGCTCTAAGTGATATTTGTGCTCTAGTTAATACAAAAAACATATCAGGTGAGCCTGTATCAGCTTATCTAATCACTTAAAGAAGAGGAACCATTTGAAAACTAGAATGATTCTCTTTGCATTTTGAAAAGTAATCAATATTACTTCATAATAGTCCCTATTTACCCTTACGGATGGCTTAGCCTTCTTTCTAAGTATGAGATTGCTTTGAATAGGGGTGATTTCAAGTTTTGCATTGTTACTTAAAAGTTAAGGCAGTGTATGTTAAAATATATTCAAATGTGTGGCTTTGAGTAGTTATTTATTGAAATCCCTTATTTCTTAAAAAAAAAGAAAAAAGAAAAGGTTAAATTCATTTGGACCCCACCAATTGTTCTGGCCAACAAAGCAAACAGAATTAAATTGTTGTGATGCAAAGGCTGGGTTGGGCTCATTTTGAAATTTGATCACATTGCTATATTATGTTTCAGCACTTATGTTTTTGAACATAATATTAACAATACATTAGAAAAGAGGAATGCATAGAATTTGTACTTTCCAATGAAATATGCTATGGTGCAATCAGACGTCTGGTATTTATTTTTTAAGATTTTTTTTTCTCACATAATGAGCAAATATTCATGCTGTTCCATTATATACTGTACCAGACATGCATGAATTAACAATTAAGGCTAATTAAGTGAGTATAAATTCTTACAGACGGCTTACTTTGTGGCAATAGGGAATCCATTGCCCCAGTGGATGTCTTTTGCCTTTGCTCACATCATGATATATAATTCATGATCATAAGCACATTTGATTACAAATGAGTGCATTATAACTCAGGGTTGGCATGGATGAGACAGCAATTTCATGGTTAAGGCAGACTGCATTGTGGCTCTCATTGTCATGCTGAGTTCTAATTTTAGTGTTACTTGTTATGATAAAACATGTCTTAAATGATGCATAGTATGAGACATGTACATGGAAGCTATAGTTGATATACATAAACACTCCCTTAATTAAATTTATACATATATTTTTCATTATGAATAGTTTGTCCTATTTATATTCAATCATGCTTTGGACATATTCCATCTTAGGCCTATATCTATGGATGATATCCTGGTAAGTGTCATAGGATGCATGCAAATGCAAATGGGCTAAAATCTGGTAAAAGCAGTTCAGGTTACCCCCTTATTTACCCATGAAAGAAACCAAGTTAGACCCTTATATTCATTAATTCCTCAATGAGTATAGTCATATGAAACCAGTCCCAAATCATGTTGACCCATGTGAACTCCTAAACATCCAGACAGTGTCCCTGAGTGTCCCATGAATATTTATATTATTTATTTATTTCACTGTTATTGCCCTCTGTATGAGCAAGTGCACTTGATAAGTGCACTTTGCCATCTTTATGATAAGCTGTGATTAAGAATTTTAGAGACATTATAAATATTTAAGATTCTTTAACATTTCAAATTCTGAGTCAGTAAAGTGCACTTGGTCATTGCAGATGTCATACAGCTGGGACCAGCAACAGCAGTATGGCTGGGGAGACCAATCAAGTTTTTCCTATGACATGGGATCTCCAGACTTTGGGCAGGAGCAGCAGTTCCAAAGCTTCGATTATAGCAGCTCTGGTGGCCAAGGAGGACCTCCACCTACTTCTACTTACAATAATGTAGGGGGTCAGCAGCCTACCTTCTTCACCCCAGGACCTTCCATCATGACACCAGGACCCAACCCTGAAGCCCCCGTCACAGGAGACTCCATAGATGATGAGCCTCCCCTGCTCGAGGAGTTAGGAATCAACCCAGAATCCATATTGCAGAAAACTCTCACAGTCTTGAACCCAATGCGACGCACCAACCCCATGATTCTGCAGGACACAGATTTGGCTGGCCCTTTAGCATTTTGTTTAGCCTTTGGTAGTTTCCTTCTTCTCTCTGGTAAAGCTCAGTTTGGTTATATTTATGGCATTGGCATGTTAGGATGCGTGTCTATGTATGGCCTCCTAAACATGATGTCAATGTCAGGTGTAAATTTAGGTGTTGTTGTAAGTATTCTCGGGTATTGCCTGTTGCCCATGGTTGGATTGGCAGGTGTTAATGTACTCATATCTCTTCAAGGTGCTGTGGGCATGGTTTTGACAGGTGCAGCCATCCTCTGGTGCTCAGTTTCAGCTTCTAAATTATTTGTAACAGGCTTGGCTATGGATCATCAACAGCCTTTAGTTGCTTATCCATGTGCACTTCTCTATGCTGTGTTTGCTCTCATTACCATATTCTAGTTTTATATGTATAAGTTAATTATTACTAAAGAAAATATTGGTTTTGTTTAAGAAAACAATGCTTTCACTATCTAACATGTGTGCAAGTTTATGCAATTTACTGGATATTAAGTTATAATGGCAAGTGCATGTGTCTGCTTTTTACAGGAAAAAGATTTTGTAATAGTGGTATATCCACGCATTTTATATACAAATATATATGTATTTATTTCATAGGGAAAAAACAGAGATTAGTTAACCATATATTTGAATCATAAAAGAACAATGCAAGCTTATGTACAACATTCATTTGTTGATCTTATAGTTGAGCTTCTTCTCTCCATTCCTTATTTCAACAAGCTTCACATGTGTTAATCTGTGTGATTCAGAAATAGCCTTAATTTTGCTAGGTGTTTTAGTGTTATATGAAATTATGTCAATGAATGTTAACTAGTCTGTTTTAATTGTTAGTAGGCATGTTACTTTTTTTCCTTCCTTTTCATTATTCTTGAGTGGATTGCACAGTGAAAGGTCACATCATAACAACGGGACAGTAGTTAGCCTTGTCATGTATTTTGACATGTTGTATTATTGAGTTGTGTTTGGCTTATCGAGGATCTGTTGGCAGACTGTTTCTTAGTCAAAATTATCTCAGTTCAAGATCACTCAGTGTTGTCATCTTTACTGACCTAGCTTGTTAGATTGAAATCTTAAACTTTTTCATGGATTTAGGTATTATACAAGAAGAAGATATATTCTTTATAATAAAGTTAAAGGACTTTATTGTTGTTTGTTTATTCCTGATTTTTAATGAATGAATTAAAAGGTGAAGAAACACTCAACTGTATATATCTATGCTTTTCCAACCTATGCTTTATGTCAATAACTTAAAATGCTCTTTGGTCCATCAAACATGCAATCAGTGAAAAGTTGTGGTAATCTCAGCAAATGTCTAATCATTGCAGTAAAAGTAAAATGTTAAATTACACTTATATGCTAAACCTACAAAAATGAGGCAATGAAGATAGGTCCTATTTCCTTTTATTTTTATCTATTAAACAATCTTCAGTGAACTTGGGAAAATGTCTATGGCCCATTTCAAGCACCTGAGTCCACTGGGTTTGGTAGTCACTTATGGTTCATTAAATGCTGTGCCATCTATGCTGGTTATGAGTATGTTCATTACTCTTTTGTTGTTAGTGATCTAGTTTTCATAATGGTTACTGAAATTTTTACTGTGCTGTTTATGAGTTTGCCTTTTTTTTTGTCCGATGTGACGATAAAAAATGCATACAAAATTAGGAAATATTGAAAAGAATTAAACTTTTTATGATAACAGAACTTGTAGAAAATAAGGAGTTTCTGGTAAAGGAAAAAAGAAATTCTGTTGTAATTCCCAATTTTTACCCTTTCTATGATCACTGTCTTCATATTTATTTATTGATAAAATTATGTTATGGATAATAATGATAATAATGACAGTAACAATAATAATAATAATGATAATAACAATAGTGATATTAAATAATGATAATGATCAATATTATTGTAATCATGATTATAATCATTATCATTATGATTAAATGATAATGATGATGATCAATAATAATGATAATGATGGTGACAATAAAAATGCGATGAAATTGATAGCAACATGGGTAATGGTGATGTGGACTTACAAGATATTCTTTTTCTATGTTTCTACACAGATATTTGTAAACAGCTTCTGAATCATAAGAGTTGTAAGAATGATGTGTAAAGAAGAATTTTACATTATATGCATTCCATCAGTTGAAAACTTAAGAATATTTGATTGATCTGGATTTTGTCAGTAGGAACAAAACCAAGATGCTTATTGAGGACTTTGGTTTATGAATTGATAAAAGAATAATGCAAAAGTTTTTTTTTTCTCTTTTTTTCTTTTTTTGATGGTTTACCAAGCTTATGTCCTTTTTTATCAAATTGAATTTCAAATGTATAGGCTCTGATAGGTAATAGAGTTAATAGGTAATTTTTGTCTATTTACCTACAATACTGTAATCCTGTAAGTAGATAAAATGTTTCTCTTTTTCAGATGTTTTCCAGGAAGAGTGCAATCTTCACACCTGGTGTTCAGGTGCTCATTAATTCCAAGAAAATGTCATTAAAACTTAACAAGCCTCATTACACCTGTATGCAGTCAAACTCAGACTTCTCTTCAACGCCTAGATTATCATCAGATAGTGAAAAACAGAACGTTAATGCAACTGGAGAATTGACCCAAGATAAGGTCAAATGGGAAGGTCAAAAAAGAGGTCCTTTTATGAAGAGGAGACGCCACCTTACGCCAGGACTCCGTGTAACAAGTCTGATTCCACAGAAGTTCTGGGAGGAAAGAGGGGAGAACAAAGATGAAATAGCAAAGGAAACTGGATCACTTCAAGATGATTACAAGTTAAATGATGAAAAACATGGCAGAAGTGAAGGGAGTGTGGACTTTGCTTTGACTGATAATGAAATACAAAATTCCAACAAAGGCCCTTGTAATAAAAGTCCGGAAGAAGAAAGCATCAATTATCATTATAGCAACCAGGATCCTCACTTCAAATCCAGACCCCAAAGCTTGAAATTAAGACGGAGATCGCTCAGTGTTTCAGAGAGGTTTGATCAGCTGTTGCAAAATGGTAAGAAAGATGAGATTGAAAAAGAGTGAGACTAGATATCTATGTTTATTAGTGATTACATATCTCTGAGTCTCTGTAAATTATAGGCTTACAATTTTGTTAATTTCAGGTTTCTTAATTACTTGATAAAATTCAAGTCCTGAAATATCTGTGTTCTTGAAGTTTTAAATTTATTAACCTGTTTTTATAGTTTATATATATATATATATATATATATATATATATATATATATATATATATATATATATATATATATATATATATACATATATACATATATTTATATATATAATCTGTATATTTGTACATATATTTTTTCTCTTTCATCTCTTTCTTTGGTGACACTATTCAAAGTTGTTACTTGATACTAGAGAAATCATATTGCTCCCTAGCCTTCAATTTGTACAGAAGAATTTCATGCTAAGGGGCAAATATAGACCCTTATGTATGTTTGTTTGTTTACAATCAAAACCTTAGATAGAATACCTTAAAGGTAGTAGATATGAGATACCAAAAATAATTGATAGGAAAAGTGATAAACATATCAGAATTAATCACATATGTAATTCATTGTCCATACTAAATTTGATAAATCTGAAGAATAATTATGTGTTGACTATTTTACATTTATTGAAAAAGACACTTGAGATGATTACATTCACTCATACTCTTTGTCTTAACGTCTCACTCCCATGCATATACATAGACATAAATATATATAAACACACTCTCACTCACTCACTCTGTCTCTCTCTCTCTCTCTCTCTCTTTCCGTCTCTCATACATACACACTTTATCTGTCACACACTCATGCACCCCTCCACCCACCCACCCACACACACACACACTTTCTTTCTTTCTCTCTCTCTCTCTCTCTCTCTCTCTCTCTCTCTCTCTCTCTCTCTCTCTCTCTCTCTCTCTCTCTCTCTCTCTCTCTCTCTCTCACACACACACACACACACACACATTCACACACACAACTCACACACACACACACACACACACACACACACACACACACACACACACACACACACACACATACATATTCACACACAAAAATATTCACACACATACATATTCACACACACATACATATTCACACACACACACATATTCACACACACATACATATTCACACACACATACATATTCACACACACATACATATTCACACACACATACATATTCACACACATACATATTCACACACATACATATTCACACACACATACATATTCACACACACACACATTCACACACACACACACACATATTCACACACACACATATTTACACACACACACATATTCACACACACACACACACACATACTCACACGCACACACACACACATATTCACACACACACACACACACATACATATTTACACACATAAATATTCACACACACATACATATTCACACACACACACATATTCACACACACAAACACACATATTAACACACACACACATATTCACACACACACACATATTCATGCACACACATACACACATACTCACACACACACACACATATTCACACACACACACACACACATTTTCACACACACACACATATTCACACACACACACACACACATTTTCACACACACACACATATTCACACACACACACGCATATTCACACACACACACATATTCACACACACACACACATATTCACACACACACACGCATATTTACACACACACACACACATATTCACACACACACACACATATTCACACACACCCACACACATATTCACACCCACACACACACACACATTCACACACACACACACACACACACACACCCACACACACATATTCACACAAACACATACACACATACTCACACACACACACACCCATATTCACACACACACACACCCATATTCACACACACACACACACATTCACACACACCCATATTCACACACACCCATATTCACACACACCCATATTCACACACACACATATTTACACACACATATTTACACACACACACACACATATTCACACCCACACACACACACATTCACAGACACACACACACACACATATTCACACACACACATACACACATACTCACACACACACATATATTCACACACACACACACATATTCACACACACACACACATATTCACACACACAAACACATACACACACACACACACACATATTCACACACACACACACACACATTCACACACACACACACACATATTCACATACACACACACACACTCTCTCTGTCTCTCACTCTCCCTTTATCTCTCTCTCTCTCTCTCTCCCTCTCATTGGATAGGATATTAAAATGAAACTGCAAAATCATATTCACATTTATTCTACTAGAACTTTTCAGCAATAAGGCTCCATAAGCTTGGAAATAGCGCATAGTAATGTTTGTAATTAAGCACACAAATATGACATTAACATACATACTGAAGATCCTTCTTAGCTATATAAGAGATTATTGTGGTATATTGTGAAGCCATAATCCTATATCTTTCATTAAAATATGAAACGGGTTAGAAATACTTTATAAAACATGTTACATACACAGAGTATCCCACATAAAACTAAAGGAAGTAGTGCCAAAAAGGCTAAAGAATTCTGTACAAAAGAGAGAGAAAGAAAATGAAGAAAAAAAAAAAAAAATCAAGCACTACCCTAACAGAGGAACCTTGGGGGTAAATTCCATTCGCAAAGCAGTATTTCTCTATTACTTTGTCCCCTTAATGTCTTATCTTTTAAACATTTAAGTCACTTAATATATACTATACCGATAATCTTATCTATAAGTCACTGCTTGGCACCAGATTATGTCACAATAGTATCACAGCACAAAATTACTAGATTTAGCTGCGAAAGGTAAAAAAAAAAAATAATAATATATTATCAACTAATATTCTAACATATGAAAAGAAAGAGCTGAAAAACATTTAACTTGATAAATGTTTGACTCTTTAAATAAACATTAAATATTTTATGCTTATTTTTCTTTTTTGCAGGTATTAAATAAACAAATATAATATTACCAACAAATTTTGTAATAACTTATGTAATGATGTTAATAACGCAAAAATTATCTAATAGACTGTGAAAATATAAAGCACAGTGAGTATATACTAGAAAATCTACGTATCTAAATCATAGTAGCAACATATGACCTTTGAAATAAAACTGAAATTTGTAGAACAGAATAGCTTGATATAAAAAGCATCACCCTAACCCTAATAATGGTTATTCATATTCAATGAGGCTAAACTAAATTATATACCTTTGCAGACAAATATATTGAGCTCTTTATGAGAACAAAGTTTAGCACATGTTAGACATACGTCACAGCACAACATTCACTACTCGTAGAGTATGTGAACGTGAGACCTCTTACCACAAATTCAATTACAATAATGAAGAAAAAAGTCTTGGAACGAGTTTACACATAGTAATATAAACATCCCATGCTCCAAAAGGGATATTCAGCAATTTCTGAATATTTTTTTTTGCTTTTTATTTTTTTGTCTTCAACACAAGATATATATATATTTTTCATATATATATGTAGGAATTTACAAAAGTATTTAATTTATTTTTCAGACATCAAAACTGATGAATTTCCCCTCAGCACTTTTCAACATTCTGTCAGCACACATGGAACTCTGATATGGCCTTGAATGCTCTTTGAGATTTCCAAATTTTTATACACTTTTAAGGAATCTTTTGCTAACACAATTTGAATATTTTTCAACTTCTTTCGATCACGTTGAACACACTCCACTGGATGATTGTTCATGAATTTGGTCCCAGAAGAATATGGACAATAAATAAATAAATACTAGGTCTTACTAAAAACAAAAACAAAAACAAAAAAACTACATGGCATTTTCTGTATCAGATCTAGGAGACAATGAAGAACAAATGATGATGGTATTAGACGACAGACACACGACACGGGCTGCAGACACTCCCAAGATGAAGGTGACACAGTCATCTGTTGCGTCCACTTGTCGCAGTGGACAAGACACGAGTGGAAATCAACCAGAAGTCTTAGACTTTAAAAATAAAGTTCACAGGGTACATTTTCTCAAATTACACCTTTGAGAAAATGAAAGTTAGAAAGAGTAATACACAAGCTCTGGCTGTCTCTTCTCACTCGTCCTTGAGTCTCTTGTAAAGACTCTGTACATAGGTGAAGACACACTTCCAGTCTGGTTTCTTCATCATGACCATGTCCTCTACATCAAGGAGTGCCATCACACCAGCTTTCTCACTGCAACAACAAGAAATTTTATTACTAAATTTATAATTGAAAATTTAATTTTCTCCTCCCTCTTCCCTCCTCTCTTTCTCTCTCTCTCTCTTTCTCACACACACACACACACACACACACACACACACACACACACACACACACACACACACACACACACAATCATGAAGAAAAAACTAGTACTTACTCTGCCACTCTGAAAGCAAGTTCGAAATTGTAACGACGATTCTTGGGGTCGAGTTTATCGAAGTCAAAGGCATCTGGGTAAAAGTGGTGGATGAGAGCGCAGAAGGCCATACCATCGTTCCAACTTGTGCTGAAGTTCTCAATCTTTACTCCCTGTTTTGGTGAGAAGTGAAAGGTTAGCGTGATGATAGTAGTAATCCGAGGCAAGGAAAATATTCTGGATGTGAATTATCATCTGTCTTAAGCAAAAGGATAGCTATGGAAGATTTTGTCTCCAGAGATGGAGATGAAAGTTTGGTGCTTCTTGCAAAAATTATCTGCAACATTTCAGCCAATTTATTCTATTATTAATTTTTTGCATATGACATAATTTGGTTAAGTAAATATGGTTAAAGCAATTGCTGCATTAATAGGTAAGGTTTTAAGCATCATGTGTGTAGAAATAATGTAGGACAGAAATCTTAAGAAACTTGATTATAACAGAATGGATAAGTTTGGCATTTCTGAAAAACTTAATTCTTGTTATGAAAATCATTCCAAATAGTTATATTATAAATAAGTATATAGTATAATTTGCACTTTAAATTGTAGTATGTTAATATAATACTGTGATGCAAAAAAGAAGTAAATAAAACAAAATCATATAACATTCATCTGTAAAAAGACGTCAAAAAAATCAGTTGATAACTATGTATTTAAAGTCATTAACTCACTCTAAGTGCTGTCATGCATAAACTATGATAAAAAAACACTACAAACAAGCACACACTACTGCCCCTAAATGTATACTAATAATCAAGGATGGAAGAGTGTAAAAGAACCTAAAGATCAAAGGTTCTAACTCTATTTGCAAACAATTACAGAAAAATAAAACTAGCTGTATTATGTACAGGACAATGTTGAAATTTCTCCCAACATTCTCCTCATCCTTCGTCCAAATCTGTCGTCAACATTTCTCATCATCTATAATAGAAATTGGATAAATTTCTTTCAGGTTATTAGTTTTATTGCTATTCAAGTGTGTTCAGCTGACAAAGACCAGGGCCATAATCTTGCCTCTCATTGCACCAATAGTGGTTCCTTTTTTCGTATGAAGCATAGCTAATGATTATAATTTTAAATATGTCTACATGATGCTTTCTGGGGAAAATATAGGATAAATCATTAACCTCAGAAATTTTAAGTATCAAAGGAATTTTGACATTCTTTGAAGACCATTTTTGCTCTTTTACCTGAGAAATGAAATTTGAAAATATCCTAAAACATGAAAACTGGTGAATGTTACCACTGTCTGAAAGTGGAATGGGACAATAAAGTGTTTCTGCCGTCTTGTTGCATGGTGCAGTGTTACTTTGTGTCTTGGGGCTACATGCATGAAGCCCCATGGAGGCCCTGTGTACCTTATAGTCGCGGGTGCGGCACTGGCACCACGTCAGCAGCATATCCTTCACCCCTGAGGCGCTGCGACCAAGTTGACTGGATAATTGGAAAAGTGGGCCACCACCCGCAGACTTCGACTTAGAGCTGTAGAAGGAGGAAGAGGCCGTGAAGCAGCATTGACCAGCAGGCAGTAGCAGCACCAGCAGTAGAGAGCAGCCAGCAGACACCCTTTTGGTTAGTGCCTCGTGCTACACAAATCATGCAGCAGTTCTGCTCTATACTGTAGTTACACTTTTTCTCTAGGGGAGGCTAAGATCTATTGTTATTTTTTGTTAATAGAGGAAAGTTCAACAAGAATCACTTGCACACACACAAACGACAGAAAAGCGAAGAAGTCTGAACAAAAAACACATAGAACAGCAGATTTTTCATGACACGTAAGCAAAATATTCTTTAAACCATAAAACACACAAAAATATCTCAACCCACATATATCAGCACTATATACGCAGACGTATATTACAAACACAAACTAAATCTACACATTGACTATAAACATAGCCTATCACATTTTCCAAACAATATTCAAAAGTATGAGGAAGGCAATCAATCAGTATCTAACCAAATAGATACAAAAATACAGTGAAGATACACTATAAACATAAATTACAATTATTAGGGATCTATATAAAAAAACATCTGTCCATTCATGGTGTACTATTAGTCAACAGTTCTGTATTCATTGTACATGATAGTACATTTTATGCAGACTGTGTGTGTCTGTGTGTGCTCTAAGGGGCAAGGAAAGCAGTGGGAAGCAGCTGAACTCTAATGTAATCATTCTGTTCTAAGGGGGATGCCACTCTAGCTAATCACAGAGCTGGAAAAAGAGATGTCGAGAGCAAACCACACCAAGTTATAGAAGTTGTGTTTGGGAAGCCTGTGTATGAACAGTTGGATGGCAGATGGAGCATACTCATTTCACTATCATAAAGAGTGGTTAGAAGGCATAACCAATCAGTATGCTACATAATCCATCCACTTCAACAAAATCTTTCCAAACACCAACAGTGGAGGGACAGCTGAGAGCGGCGATGTTCTATCTAAGAGAACACTGGGAACCTTGTGATCCAACTCTACCTTACTCTCGTACTCTGCTGTGGATCTCTTACAGAAGTCTAGGATGATTTTTTTGATTGTGGCAGCATTGTGTCTGATAATTGGCAGGGCCAAGGAGAAGGGACTGGGGGAAACACAGGAGGAGTTAGATGTTGTCCCAAGAAATCTTTAACCATTGATTTTGAAGGAACCAATGATCAGTTGTATCATCTAGGGAGAAAACCTATAGGTGTGTATGGTAAGCACAGGGAATTTGTAGACGTGGGAGGGTGATACCACAAGCACCACAGGTATGCCCTGGCCAAATACAGGGTGTGGGAGAGCCTGAACCAGGCAGAGAAGACAGAGATATGAAGAGGAAACAATATACTCAATAAATGGGTGGAAAAACAAGATATAAAAACATAAATATGCTCTAATGTATACCCTGTAAAAAATCTTCAAGGATGTGTGTAATAATGTTGATGACTACTTTTAAGCCAAAATATCCCCAGAGTAACAATGCACATATCATTCACTTTGATTAATGTAGTAAAGCAGAGTTTGATAATCGTGTGAAGTTGAGTGTGAATTTATTATGATGCATATTCGTAACATTACATTATCAAGTTCTGCAGTACAACATAATCAAACTTTTATAGCCAAAAGCTCTGTTTATACAATGAATGGCACAAAGCACTCTTAACATATGTTGGAGACTGTCCTTTGTCCTCTCCAAGAACTATCTATCCTGTCTAAACAGGCTGGTACACCAAGCACAGGAGACATTTCTACAATTAAGCAAGTGAACTAGCTTAAACCTGAAATCTTCTTGAAGAAAAAAATAAATATCATACATGACAGTATATACAATAACCACCCTGTATTGTGACCCTGAAAGCAAAATGTTTCAAGCAATGTCTATTTATGACCCAAGTCTATTCCCCCTAATGAAAAAAGAAACATAGGATGGATGAAATGACATTTGCAGTTTCTATTTAAGCATATCCAGCCACTTACATCTTTTTTTTTTCTTTAACAAACATAATTTCATCCATATTCTCTACACGTTTGAACCCTTTACCATATCACTATCATCAGCAAAATGAATTCAAAGCAATATTCTCACATAGGGATAGACCCTTGCTAATAGTGCTTTGAAGACCTAGTGTTGCTAATGATACTATGGACTGAAGAATGTACATTTCTTAACCTCCAGTTCTTAATAGGGACTTACTTTGGTGTGCGGGGGGTCTGCGAGTCCATTTGCTTGAACTTGTCAAATGGGGACACAACCTTTTTGCTGTCAACTGCAAAATTAAAATAATACAATTATCATAGATCTCAGACACTATAATAAGAAATATAGCACTGATAGCATCAACATTGATTTACTTCTCACTTTAAGGCAATCTTCATCATTACCATTACCACTTGTTTGCTATCAAGATTTTCTGTATACCGATTCAAATGAAACTTCATTAACTACATAATCACCATTTCTAATTTTCATAGCTTCTTTCTCCAGAGAAATATAGAGCTGGATGAAAAATAATTTCCTTCCTGAAATTAATTCGCCAAGACATACCTTTGCTCATGGAGGAGGAAGTCTTATAGGAGGAGCTGGATGAGGAATAGGAACTCTTTTGGACATTGACTGAAAAGAAAAGGAAAAAGAGGGATAAGTGACATGAAAAGAACATTTTCATACCCATAGTATTTTCTATAAAAAGGTCTTATTACAAAACTGTGGTATTATTCCAAAATCATTTAGACCACAAAAAGAAAAAGAAAAGTATATGCCTCTCTCCATTTCTTCTGTTAATTCATATATCAATTATCAGCAACCCACATGATATAACGGTGAAATCAAATCAAAATCAAATTTGAATACACATGTGCTTTTATCATATGTGACAATATATCTGAGTGACTGTGTAAAAATGTGTAAAAGTACTGAATAGTGTGCATAGGCCTTCAGTAAATGTATTTGGTCAATGTGGAGAATAAGAATGAAAGGTATGTATGTATGTATATATATGTACGTATGTATGTATGTAGGTGTATATACTATGTGTATGTATATCTTTTTTATTAATTATTCAAAACATACTTATCATCAATGAGACTCAAATGAAAGTGTATTTGTGTGTTTGGGTAATCCATATGAGTGTACATGACAACCTCATGCCATACAGTAGATACGCAGCAGGGATCCCCTACAGCACCTGTATTTAGTGTAGTGAGTTGCGTTTAACATACCTTGGCTGGAGCTTCGAGATTCTGTATTGGAGGTGCGGGACACGCCGAAGGGTGACACAGTGGAAGTCTTGGAGTCTCCTGTTAAAGGGATCACATTAGTCCAGAATTACCACAATTGACTTCACCAATAACAAAAACAAATTTTAAAGGGGGAACTAACAGCATCATGCCTTCAAAGATTTTCTTCGCCGAGTATCCGCATGTGACCGATTTTACTGCCAAAAGGAACTATTTGTATTTCATTTTCTTCAAGAGCTTTAAAATCTACTTCACTCCCTCGTACTTTCAGTGAATGTCAAAGAAATAAACCAGAGACCAATACCCGGATAAGCAACCACACAAGCCATCTTGATGAGAAATCGCTATGTTCTCTCTCGTCTCCAAAGCGCCGAATGCCCAACGCAAATCCAAGAATGGCGACAGGTACAACCAGAGTCCAGGGTATTCAGGTGTCGTTAGCGGCCGGCTTTCGAGTGATTGTCCGTTCACTAGGTGCTGTTCACCTCAACTGATGGCTCGTGCTGAGTGTCGCCCAAGATATAGCTGGTGTCTCAGGAAGTACCCAGCTATGGGGTTCCCCGCTCTTGACATGGTTGAGAGGATCTGTGCCACCTGGACATCTGGGAGCCCTGTCATCCACTATGGGTCACCATACCTTTTCTTCGAAGTTAATTCTGTGTCGGCCATGACCGCATTTTTTCGCCAGAGCCAAGAGTACCTTAGCGGTAGCCCTAAGACCTTTATCTCGCCTGCCGAGCCTTAAACTGAATGTATTCTCATCCCACGGAAAAAGAGGATATGTTTTTTTCTCGCCAACCCGAAGCTTCTGGCAAATACTCCCATCGCCCTACAATGATTTGAAATAAAAATAATACGCTTTAAAGCCCCTTTGTGCTGCTCAACCCTCGCTGGTGTATCTAACCTCACCCACCCGGAAGTCGACCACAGATCCGTGCTAATTGGGAATTTTTGCCATCTCGCAATCCGCTCGCCCAAATCCCCGCCTTGGACAATTGGTGAGTACGGGCGACAGCTGCGATATGGGCAATGGGTGGCACCGTGCCATGTTCTTTAAGAATATTTGCCAGCAGTTCTCGGAAGTCGGCTCCCTTTGTCATGAGGTGAAACTTATTATTGCAGCAGTTGATAAAAGCTTAGGGCGACTTGCGCTACATATTTATGTGGTTATAATGAGTTCGCTTCGCAAGAACTATGATGTTTGCTTAAAATAATGGCTAAAAGATGAACGAAATGCCCGGAGGCACGACTCCACAGGACCTGTGACGCACGCACGACCAGGTGTCTGGCATACTTCGCGACATTCTGTGACCTAAAGGAACCGCGGTCTTAAATCATGTCCGCGTTAACACGTACAGAATACAGGTCACCAACTGAAGGTATCATGACATGATATACATATATAATTTTTATCTTTATTTTTCAATGCTAAAAATAAAAAAAAACGAATCGCTAAATCAAATAAAAAGTTAGTTCAAAGTGAAAGACGCGTATTGTTACCTGGATTCCAAACATCTAATTATCGAGTTGTTTTTCGCATAACAAATAAACTTCGAACTAATAAGCCAAAAAAGCAGCATCACACAAACAAGAAAACTAGCACAATAAAAATGAAATAACAAATTGACATAAAACTTGATCTGAATATGAAACACTGTAAGCTAAACATAAATACATAAATACAAAATAAATAAATAACGCAATACAAACTTCAAAAAATTACAAAATAACCCGAACGAAAAAAAAAAAGTAAAACGAACTGCAGACAACAGATATGACATCCCATAATGAGCTTGTCGCTGTCATCGTCCCTTCAGATGCAGACAGACAACCCAGTAACCTATTTACGCTGTCTGCAAGATCGTCCTGATTGTGGCCTCCCTCACGCTTACTTACACGCTGATTTTAGTGCTATGTGACCATTGGTATCTAGCGCATTTATTTGTTTAAAGGATTGGCCATGACACGCTGATTTTGGTGCTACGTGAACATTGATATCTAGCACATTTATTTGTTTAAAGGATTAACAATTGCACGCTGATTTGTGAACGCGATTTGACGGACGGTTTCGAACGCTGGCTTTAGGAACAGGAGGAATAGAGGGAAATGGCAGGTTTGTAGCAGCGTCTGGGATATCAACGTTAAATCATTTAAGGAAAGGAATAAACAAACTAAACATGATTTTCAGTATCTAAGCACACGCTGTTGAAAGTTCATTCACCACGGCGAAAACCCCCAGATGGTTTTCATCGTCGCATCCCTAAGTTACGAATTTTATGACAAGATTTCCCTACCTTTCCCCCCCCCCCTCCTCCTCCTCCTCCTTTTCCTTCGTCTCTTTTTTTTTTTTCTCTCATCCCGATATAACTTGTGGTTGCCTATCTCGGTCTGCTCTTCCTGGAAATACAGTGCTGACGTTTTCCCACCTTGGCAGATCACAGACCGACCTCGGCGAGAGGGTGTTGGCTTAAGGCACTTGGCAGACACAAAGGGAAGTGGCGGTGCGCTGTTTACGTTTTCATTTATTCTCTTATTACAGACATGGAAATCGTGGCAATTAAAGAGGGTCTTTATCATGCCTTGTCGCCGGCAAAACATCTACTTTCACTCATTAGTAAGCTGATTTGAGTGGTGTTATTCACTGTCTTAGGCCGCCTGAGTTAAGTGCAAGAAGCAAAAAGCAATACAAAGAAGTACAAAAGTTAGGCCGAAAAAGTTCAGTGGCTTTCTTTACAAAATTACCAGATTTTTTATGATATAGTTCCCACAGACAAGGGAGTTCAATGGTTTTCTTTACAAAATTCAGATTTTTTTATTTATTATATGATTCATACAGGAAGGGTGTTTTATATCAAAAAAGGATAATCATACATTTGTAAAACTGTACACGGAGTTAAATAAACTATAAATAAACTATAATATTTAGTTTTATGTAAAGATTCACACAATTATTTATAACTTTGGCATGCTGGATGGTTGAAAAACAGTTATGAACAAGTGAAATGTTTTTTTTTTATGTTCAACTGTACATTCGTTAGTGTGCATGTTTGTTTTCTGTCCTTGCATATCTGCTGTCTTTGTCGTGTGCATTGCTGTTACTCTTGTGCATTTAAGTGTACATGTGCGTGGAAGTCTGACTGTGAATGGGCATCGTATTATGCATGTACCGAGTGTGGGCGCTGTTGTGTTTGTGTCATACGGTGTCACAGGTGTGTCATACAGTGTCAGGTGGCGCTTCAATACCCACCTGGCCGGGAGCCACCTGGCCTTCGCTGATCCGGGAAGTTCTCCTTCAACCACTCGTTAACCAGGGCCACATCTACAACACAAACATGCCACTACAACCTGGCCCACTTTCAGCAAGCTCCATGGAGAGGCAATGGAGGTGAAGGGTGGGGTGGGGGTGGGGGGAGGGGGCAGGACGGAAAGGCTGCTGTTGGCTTTTGGGGATATTATTGTACATGGAAGGACTGAGGCGGGGTACCATCGACAGGATGGAGGATGTGTTAAAGAGACGGTCAGTGTTAATAAAAAAGAACTGCATGGGGGGACATATCCACAGGATATTGACTGGAAGGGTGGTTCTTTATATATATACTATTTCCCCTCTAAGTCTTCACTAGGAAAAAAAATGATAACAGCTGTTTTTGGCAAGGATCGGCAGGCTGAAACCTCCAGTCATCTCACTCACAGTTTTAAGACATGATAACCGTTACCGAAGCCCGTCACCTTAACCTGATCTCACGAGGATTTCCGAGCTCTAAATCGGTCAGAATGCTCTAGCGTCATGCTCGACGAGAGATTTTTATATATTTATTATTTTTTTATAGGACGAAAGGTCGACATCTCTGAGGAACGGAGGCGAAGATCAGAATGGAAATCTACAAGTGTGAATGTGTCAAATTTAGGATATTTTTTTATATATACTGTCGTTAATAGGTGAGAATAAAAATTAAGTGAACGTTAAGCTTCTCTCTCTTCTGTTTATCATGTACAGACACACTAAAAAAGCTTTGGGTGAATTATGAAACAACTCTTAAACATACTAGAAGACATGTAGCAACTAATTCCAGTAACATTATACAAATTAATTAACATCTTAAGCAGTTAAAATTATCTACATTCACTACGGGGCACAACGCCACACCTTAAAGAGAGCGCAGTAATTTCATATACGCATATACATAAATACACTTTCATATATATGTATGTATATATATATATATATATATATATATATATATATATATATATATATATATATGTGTGTGTGTGTGTGTGTGTGTGTGTGTGTGTTATAAATATATATATGTATATATATATTATACATATAAGAATGTGTGTGTGTGTGTACGCACATAACATGTACAGTATATGCATATATCAACTGCACTAGTGACACTCGGCAAAAGGGAAAAGTACTGAAGCATGCTAACAACTTCGAACGCATTCTATCTACGGACTTCTCTGCTAGCATGTAAACTCCACTTTCGTACAAGGATGGTCACTAAGGATAAAAAAGAGAGAAAGAGAAAGAGACGAGCAAGAAAAATTGTAAGAGAGAAAACAAAGAACGTCATAACACTAAACACGTTGTCCATAAGTTAATCATTCCACCTCTTAAAATGGCGGACTGAGGACTCCAGCAAGGCAGACGGACTTCAGCTTGGATCAAACATCTTTTTTTTTTTTTTTTATCTAATATTATTTCTGGAAATCTCTTTGGAGGGAAGATGACTAGATAAATTTCTGTGCACATTTGGGGGGGAGGGAGAGGTAAGTAAAAATGCATTTTAAATACTTTCAACCTTTTTCATCTAAAAAAAAGCACACAAGGCAAATGAAATTATCAGTAAAATGCATAAAAAATCACTCAAAATCTATTAGAATATTTAGTAAAGGCTTCATGCATTCACATTATTCATATCACACAGGGACATTAGATTAGACCCTTTAATTGTCGAAGGTGGTTATTTACACACATAAATATAAATATAAATGCAACAAAAATAAAGAGTAAAAAAAATCCTACAACAGCGGGATCTGGAAATGTATGCAACCTACAGTCGAGACTACTGCAGTGCTTGTTACGTTTGTCTCTACACACTCTTACCTCTCACTGTTGATCTGAAGCTTGAAAATAAACAAAAAAGAAAAAGTAATGAAACCGAATGAAGTCATGTTTACAGGAAAGAGAGAAATAGTACATCAATGGGCCAAAAAGCGGAGTAATTTGTACTCTAATGTAAAAATGAAGCTTAGAGCCATATGGTAGCATGAGGTGGGGCGATATAACAGTAGTACTTGGTCATAGGAAAGCATCAACAGCAGCGTCAAAGCTTTTATTCTCGAAGCTCTTACTCTAATCGTAAAAAAATTGCCCAAAACAATCCATGTACATTGTACTACGTACACAGGACTAATAGTGCATATACCGAGAGAGCAACACAGGCAACGAACATGAGTTCGTCTTGTTGTTGTTGTCGAGCACTTAATGTGAGCTCGTGGAACCTTTCCCCGGCTGACCACCTGACTTCCATCTCGTTCAAGCTCGCCCTCAACGCGTCCATGCCGACGTTCGTGTCGCTGATCGCACGCTCGTCAACGCCTATATCGTTCCCTCGCGTGGGAAGGTGTTCGCGAGGCCAGATGTCTGGGCTGGTGGCGAGGGGCGTCTTGGGTTCACCTGCGGGCGACCCTGAATCGGCTCTTTCGTGACTCGCTACGCCCAGTGTGTGTTCCTCATCTTCATCGATGTAAGTGAATCCCACGAGAGTGCTACGTTCGTCCCACACCATCTGGACCGGTGTATGTGATTCGCGTAAATATTCCCCGTTTACGCTAGGGTCAGACGTCCGATTCGTGACGTCGTGAGTGTAGTTTGGATTCTGAATTTCGGTTTGCCCTGACGCAGGTCTGTGAACGACGGTTATAATCGTACCAGAGTCTATAGACGATGATGACTCGCTGTCTGACTCATCCTCGAATTCGAAATCTGATTCGCATTCCTTCTGCTTTGGTTTTTCGAAATCGTCGTCACCGACCCGATCGTAAACGAATTCGCAAACCGCGGAGTCGGGAATGATTTCTCCGAGGTCACGTGACTCAGGGGAGAAATCGGAAGGCGAAACGGGATAACAGTCTTGTAGCAAGTCTGGTAACATGCTCATGGTCGGCGGTGACGATGGTGATAAGAGTGGCGAGACTGATGGCGAGACACTGGAAGGCGTGGAAGGTGACGAGGCAGAGGTTGAGGGAGAATTAGATGGGGAATGTAAGTGAGCGGATTCTGTGGGCCGATTCGAATGGGGTAAATATAAATACGAAGGCCTTTCAGCTGACGATGAAGATGAAGATGTAGGTAAAGACGACGATAACGGTGACTGGGTTAATGACTGTGATTTTGAAGGTGGCGAATTTTCTTTTTGGATATCCGTTTGTAACTTTGATTGCGAGAATGATTTTGTCTGTAAAGAATGCGAAGTTAACGGCGACGACGAGACCGATAAATTGTTTAATGACGACGGCGATTGTGGGTATGACGTAGATAATGAAGGTGACATCGCGCTCTCAGACCCGGTCGAAATAGACGCACCAGCCTCGGAAAACGAGACAATGACTGGCTTTATTCCCGGGACGTCGCTGACTAGCGGTACGACGTCGTCCTCCTCGGTTTCCCCTTCTCCCCGCATCTTCAGAATATACGACCGCGTCCACTTGCGACCGTCCGAACCCGTGAAATTGAACTCCAGGATCTGCCCCGATCCCGTCCCCCCCGACCCCCCTCCGCCGTCGTCCTCCGGGTCCCTAGGAACGCCTGTGTCTGTATCCTGCGAGGCACTGGCGTCTTGAGCATCGGTTTGTTCTAAAACTGAAACGGGAATTTCAGCGCCAAATCCTTCTTTGCAGACGGCTGCCATTTCTTTGGAAGGCGAAGGACTGCGTTGTCTGTCACTGTATACGTTATTGAAATCCCCTTTGAAAAACTTCTGAGCAATGGTGTTCTGGCGCCGCGTAATGATGACGTTTTGCTGAGAGTCGGAGACAGCAAGAAAATGTTCGGTGTTGCCGTCTTTTGGCGGAGCGTTGTCCGCTGCCACGCTCGGGGCTCCGGCATCAAGATCGGTCACGGTAATCTTTGGAATGAGGAACGCCGGCCTTGCACGGAATCTGGGCGAGTGCGCGCTCGGCCCAGGGCTCGTTATGGCGATTTTCCCAATACCTGCATTATCCTCTTCGTCCGCAAACCCTCCCTCGCTGTCTGACCCGTCGGACCTCCCTGGGCTCTCGCTACTGCTACTGTCTACGGGACTGCTTGCGCGTTCTGGACAAAGCTGTAACGTAAACGATATCTGACTGAGGAACTTTGGACGCTGACTTTTTTCATCGATCGTCTTATAATAGATGGGCACCGCGTCGTCAGCACGAGAATAAGAGTGGCAGCCCTTTGGCAAGCCTTGGTCAGCCATGGGTAAGTGCCCACGAGTTTCACCTACCATGAAGCTGCTGTTAGTCCAACCCTGAGACATACCTAGAGAAGCTTCACTACTGCTATCGTCTCCACCTTCACCCCGAGGCTCACCCTCCCCACCCTGCTCCGAAGTGTCACTTAGGTGCACTTCTTGCCCCTCAGAGGTCGAACTGCTCTCGACACTACCAACTGCTTGTTGACTGAGGCAATGTGTCTGAGTGAGGACCTGTCGACGGAGGTCTTCACTCTCACTTTGTACACTCTGACCTTCCACCACTAGACTTGAGAACTCTTGAAACGTTTGCGAACGCATTGTCTTGGCTTCACGAGCCACTTCGGACATTTCATCGTCAGAAGTTTCCACTACACCCTCACTCTGAGCTCGGCGACGGGACTCTGACCCGGGAGAACCCTCGTCCTCCACAATATCTAAATCTTTAAGGAGTGCATCCGAGAATGCTTGATCTATCGAAGTATCTAACTCTGTCCCCTGGAGAAGCTCCTCCCATGAATCTGCTAAGTCATCATGATCGGTGCTTGTTTTACTTACAGTTGAACTGCTTGTTTTACTTACAGTTGAACTAACTACTACAGAAGACTTTTGTTCTAACTTATGAGATATCTGTTGACTAGACTGCTGGAAGAATGCAGCTATTTCTCTACGCTTCTTTTCTGCACTTTCGGGTGACATGGAGGCTTCATACTGCCCTTGCGCATAAACAGCATTTGGAGTAATAGATGATGGAGTCTGCCGTTTTTTAGGCTCTTTACCCCATGGTATATTAGCTGCTGTTGCGGGCTCTGGTTTAGTATTAGCAGGATAGAAGGCGAGACTCTGAGGCCTCTTTTGCTTGGCTTGCAAAAGATCCACAGGGATCTTGAGGCTGACGGACTGGACAGTTCCTCCTTGCTCAGTTTTCTCCACGAGAGCAGAGAATCGTTCAGTGTGAGAATCATGGAAGCTTCGTCGTTTCTCCAAGAATGCTGACTCAGGGTCGGCGGGCGAGTCCGGGGTGCCCTGACCCTCAAACTTGGCCAAACCCATCTTGATTATGCCGGAGTTGGAGTGCCGTAGTGGTACCGCACTCGACGCCTCTGAAACCTCGGATTCTGTCATATCAGCAAAAGCGGCGATATTCTTCCTGACTAAACCAGAACTTGAATGTCGAAGACCGGGCGAAGGAGTGAGTTCTGCTTCATTTCTGTCAGGTAAACCCTGTTCAAAGGCAGCTAAAGTCTTCTTGATCAAACCTGAACTCGATCTTCGCACGATACCTCTGGGCGGAGGAGATGCTTCCCTGGAGTCACATGGAGATCCCGTGCTCCCTCCGTCCTCGAACTTTGTGATCTCCTTTCTGACCTGTGACGTGATGGCTGAAGGGTCTTTCCATGGTACTGCTTTCTCCTCTTCGGTTTTTTCGCTCATACCCATTGCTGCTTCCCATTTCTCACATTGCACTTTACTGAGTCGTTTTACACGGTTACCTTCAACTGATACACCCTCTTCAGCTTTGGGGACCCCTCCATCCCACTGCAGAATTTGCTCTTTGCTTAATCGCTTAACCCTCTCTTCTCGCTCCTTAGTAACTGCTATTGATTCTCCTGAAGCTAAATTTTCCCATTTCTCCCTCTTTTCCTTATTTCTCATTTTAACTACCTCGGTATTTATCACAGTAGTATTTTCGTAAACGCGATCTTCCTTACTGACTGTTTCCCACTTATCTATTTTGTTTTTCCCAATCCTTTTAACGTCAGACTTTTCTTTAACGACTTCCTCTTTTGAGGCAGTATTTTCCCATTTATCAACTTTTAATTTACCAACTCGACCTGCCCATCCCATACTATCGGCCTCTGCCTGTGTAACTGTGCTACTGCTGATATTAGTTTTCTGCCCTACCATTACTTGTGATTTAATCTGCTTTTGCACTTTGTTTTCGATGATGGTTTCATTCTCTTTAGGTTGACTTTTCCCTTCTAATAGTTTTTCCTTACTCTTTTGGACAAATCGACCCGAAACGTCTGCAGCTACACCTTCTTTCCAGGGCTTACTGGAAGATGAAGATGATGTTGATGAAGTGACTGCTGATTCCCACATGCTTGAAACCTTACCTTGAGAATTGAGCTGAATTGATTCTCTAATTGGTTCTAAGTTTGAGGACGCACCTGTAGTTTTCGATGACGTAGCAGTCTGGTCAAATTTAAGAGCTGCAGATGCAACGTTCTTGGTATTTGTTGTGAATGGGGGTCCAGAGACAGGGGGAGGAATGGCTGACGGTTGAGAGGATGATAACGATTGAGTGCGTTGGTGACGACCTTGGTCACTGGATGTGAGAAGAGGTGAAACTATATTGTCTGAAGTTTTAGGCTTAGAAACAGAGTCTGGGACACTGCCCCACCTTGACACTCCTTGCTGAGGAGCAAAGTTTGTGGCTGGTAGAGGGGGGACATTAAAGTCATTTGCTTTGGGTTTCATGGTGTTGTCGGGATTGCTGTTCCAACGAGACACCTTCTTATGCTGTTGTTGTTGCTGTTCTCGAGCCTGCTGTTCCCGAAGTTGCTGCTGACGCATAGCAGTTGTTGGAAGTGGTGGCACAACATAATCAGTTGCTTTCAACCTTGAAGGAGCAACATTGGTGCCACCTTGATTAGCCTGCTGAAGGAATGTGCTTTGTTCTTTTGTTTCTGATCCAGCAACATTCTTTAGTGACTGCGACAGCCTACCAAGTCCAACATTCTGAGCATTGATATTCTGAACTATGGGCTTTGCTGATGTATCCTCCTGCAAGGTAGAGACTGAAGAACTCTTTGCGCGAAAAGTATCACGTGTTGCAGGGGTGAAAGCAGCACCAACAACCTTTACAGAAGACTTTTGTACACTGCTAGAGCTTTCAGTTAAACATGTCACAGAGGAACTCTTTGTTCTATCAGTTTCTTTAATTGCAGAGGTTCGGCTGCCAAACATACCCTTTCTTGCTACTTCAGGACTTTCAATTGATTTTGGTGAGTCTGGTAGTGAAGACACAGAACTCTGGCTTCCAAACGATACCTGATCGAAGGAAAAGTTCTTATTGAAGGCTCTGACTCTCTTTTGGGTGGGTAATTGTGCTCTTTCCGGCAGAGAGGAAACAGAAGAACTCTTAGAGCGATCCATGTCTGGTGATGTTACCTTTTGCACCTCGGGGCCTGAGGAACCCTTCTGACTTTGTACACGGCGGAGTCCTGGCTTCTCCTGAGGTGATTTTGGCAGAGCTTGTGCTGGTGACTGCTTCTGGACAGGCTGAAATTGTACTTGGACTGGCTGAGGTGGCATCTGGACTGGCTGAGGTGGCATCTGGACTGGCTGAGGTGGCATCTGGACTGGCTGAGGTGGCATCTGGACTGGCTGAGGTGGCATCTGGACTGGCTGAGGTGGCATCTGAACTGGCTGAGGTGGCATCTGGACTGGCAGAGGTGGCATCTGGACTGGCTGAGGTGGCATCTGGACTGGCTGAGGTGGCATCTGGACTGGCTGAGGTGGCATATGGACTTTTGGAGACTGCACTTGAACTGGTGGAGAAGTAACGGGACCAATAACCTGAGCAATGAATGGTGTGCCATTGACACCAGTAGCACCATGATGTATTTTGGCCTGGGAACACTCCACAAACACCTCATCGTCATTCACCTCTGCATCGTCAACACAAAAACCTTCTTCATTATCTACATTAGATCCACGGCTAACGGAGTTCTGACTACCGGTCCTGCCTGAAGCAGAGAGACTCCTTCGGCGAACAAGCTCTTCACGAGACTGATGGCGGGTGAGTGCCGCGGTGACCAGCCCTGCGGCGCCCTCGATGCTGCCCTGCCGTGTGACGGGCGTTTTGGTAAGTGGCCGTGCCCCTGGGCGAACACCTTCCTGAGACTTCTGCCTCTGGTAAATTGTGCTTGTCGTTGAGGTAGATCCAGCTACCTTTTGTGATTCTTCATCAAGCACAGCCTGTTGCACGGCACTTAATGGCTTTCCTGGTTGGAAAACTGCTTGCTGCGGGGGAGACATCTGTTTCTGTGCTATAGATGCCTGTACTGAGCTTTGATTCTGCTTTTGGAAGACATTAGTCTGCACTGTAGTCTGACTCTGGTATGTTGTTGAAGCTTGCTGTGTTTGCTGGATTTGTTGAAGCTTTTGTTGATTCTGAAGCTTTTCTTGCTGCTCCTTTATTAACCTCTGTTGTTCCAGTATCTGTTGTTGTTGACGCAGTATTTGCTCTTGCTGCATCTTGATCTGGAGTTCCTGTTGTTCTTTCAGTTGCTGCTGTTGCTGCAACATTTCCTGTTTCTGTTCCAGTTCTCTTTGTCTTTCTTCTTCTTGCTGCCTTAGTAATTCTTGTTGCTTTTCCAATTCTTGTTGCCTTTGAAGTTCCTGCTGGCGCTGCATTTCTTGTTGCTGTTGTATCTCCTGTTGCTTCCTGAGTTCTTCCTGCCTCTGAAATTCTAGCTGTCTTTGTACTTCCTGTTGCCTTTGAAGTTCTTGTTGTCTCTCCAATTCCCGCTGTTTTTGCAACTCTTCTTGTTTCTGCAGTTCCTTCTGTCTCTGCAGTTCTTGTTGTCTTTGCAGCTCTTGCTGTCTCTGCAACTCCTGTTGCTGCTTCTGAAGTTCCTCCTGTTGTCGCTGTAATTCCTCCTGTCTTTTCAGTTCTTCTTGTTTCCGTAATTCTCGCTGCCTCTCTTCTTCTTGCTGCCTTTGCAGCTCTTGCTGCCTCTGCTCTTCCTGCTGTCTTTGCAGTTCCAATTGCCTTTGAGCTTCCTGTTGTCTTTGCAACTCCAGCTGCCTCTCTGCTTCTTGTTGTCGTTGCAGCTCTAGCTGTCTTTCTGCTTCTTGTTGTCTTTGTAATTCAAGCTGTCTTTCTGCCTCTTGTTGTCTTTGCAATTCCAATTGCCTCTGAGCTTCCTGCTGTCTTTGCAGTTCCAGCTGCCTTTCGGCTTCTTGTTGCCTCTGCAGTTCGAGCTGCCTTTGTGCCTCTTGTTGCCTTTGCAGTTCCAGCTGTCTTTGAGCTTCCTGCTGTCTTTGCAATTCCAGCTGTCTTTGTGCCTCTTGTTGTCTTTGCAACTCGAGCTGTCTCTGTGCTTCTTGTTGCCTTTGCAGTTCCAATTGCCTTTGAGCTTCCTGTTGTCTCTGCAACTCGAGTTGCCTTTGGGCTTCTTCCTGTCGCTGCAGTTCCAATTTCCTTTCTGCTTCTTGTTGCCTTTGTAATTCCTGCTGCCTCTGTTGCTCCAGTTCTTTTTGTTTCTGTAATTCTTGTTTTCTCTGTAACTCTTGCCTTTTCTTCGCTGCTTCCTGCCTTTGCAGTTCTTGCTGTTGTTCAAGTTCTTCCTTTTTCTTCAGAGACTCTTGCCGATGCAATTCCAGTAGCCTCTCATCCTCTTCCTCTTGTCTTTTCCTTAGCTTCTGCTGTTGCTGTACGTGCTGGTGAACGCCTTGCCACACATTATAAGATTCGGAACTCGATACCTCTGCACCTGTGACTGTGTTCATACGTCGATAGTTGGCTTTCTCGCGGTTGCTTGCTAAATCTGAATCAGCAGAGCCAGCACGCACCGCCCCAGTCTTCCTTTGTTCTTCGCCGAAACTCAATTGCTTATTGATAGCAGCCTTGTGGACGGCGATCTTGACAAGCATCTCAGGAGTAAACAACTTTGAGCTTGGATCATCTGCCAAAGATTTTTCCTCATCACCGGGATTTCCAGTTCCAGGGTTCATTTTGTTGTGGTACTGGTGGTATGTCCAAGTATCTCCACTTTCATTTTCAATACTATCTAGTTTACTAATCATCCCTGCTACAGATCCGGCACTCTTTGTGCGAGAAACTTTATAGGCAGTCCATTTGCTGACATTTCCCTGCTCTTCTCCTGATATCTGCTTTTGCAGCTGGTTCTGAATTCGACTCACGTAGTTTGCTTTGGCGACCTTATCTGCGTGTATCTTATAAAAACCTTCAAGTCTCTGTTTTTCCTCAAAGCTCTTCTTGCGTCTGCTTGCAAAGTTCCCAAGAGGCCTGTAGAATTCTGTGGTTCCTGGTGGCATAGAGGGAGTAGACTTAGACTTTGATAACAAGTAACCTTGTTGCTTCTCTGCAATGAACTGGTACACAGGTGCCGGAGGACAAGGTTTGTATATTGATTCTGCCGAGCCAGAATCCACTCGCTGTGGGACAGGTGGTGGCTGAGGACACTCACCCCTCTGTGGCAATGGCGGAGGTGCCTCTGTAAAGTCCGTCTCCTGCTCCACTGGTGCATCAGCAGGTCGACAGTCTGGAACAGTTGGTTGAATGGCCAAGGTTGTTGGTCGCTTGGGTGGCACAGCAGGGCCTTGAGCAAACTGTTGACGAGGAGGAATCACTGGTGCAGTTGGTTTCTGTAGCTGCAGATTAGGACTCCTCTGTCGTTTCTTAATGTCTTGTTCATCAACTGATTGAGCCTGAGCCTGTTCCACAAAGAAGTCTGACTTCTTCATTACATCACGCTTTTCAAGCTTCTGGAAGACCTTACTAGGCTTAACAATGGAAGGTTCGTGATGTTTGTGAAATATTCCTGGCAACTGAGCCTTTGTTCCGACTCTGTCAAAAGGTTTGATTGAGAAAACTTCACCTTCATCATCTGAGTCTTCTGAATCACTCTTATCGCTGTCGTGCTGGGCCTGCTGCTTTGCAGGTTTCTCCACAGGCATATTGGTAGCTGGGCTGTGAGGACTAATACTCTCTGCTGAAAATGATGTCACAAGTTTACTGTATTCTTTCTTTGTCATTCCTCCCGATTTAGCAATAACAGGTTTGTGTATGAAACCAACATCCTCCAACGAGCCTGAATGAATGATCTGGCGCCAGTTCTCTTTCATTACACTAACATTACTCTGTGAACGACTTTGAAGGGGTTGAAATTTGTAAGGTGTTGGCCTTGGTTGCCACAAATCACGGTAAGTTTTTTGTCGTTCCTGAACAATGTGAGTGCCAGCAAAATGCGCAGTAACAGAATCTCCTTTATTGAATTCCTCTTTTGAATTTGGCTTCTCAAAACGTTTCTTTGCTGCCCTGATTTTCCAAGGTATTTCTTTCCTCTCCTTCCTGCGGGATCCTTCCTGATCACTGAGTCTGCTGTCGGGTGTTCCGTCTCGAATCTGATTACCCTCTTCGTCTAGGAGTGGCTCCTCTTCCTCCTCGTGTTCATGCTCGGTGCTCGGCTGCCTCACCAGCTCCTCTCTGGACTTGCACTTACCAATGGCCGAGCTGAGGACAACCCGCGCTTCACTGCGACTTTCCTGTCTTTCGAGAGAAGTGCGATCACTTGAAGGTGTCGAGTGAGCTGAGTGTGTCCTGTAGGTCTTGCTTGGTGATTTTGAGCACGAGCTGTCTGAGGAGCGAGATCTGTGACTATGTTCTTGGTTCATTTCATCAACTTTCATTACAATGCCTTTGGCTTCATTAAGATTGACACTGAATTTAAGTCCTCCTGTGACAACAGCAGGACTGCCTGCCCCTGAAGAGGCATAAGAGGACGAATGCAAGATGCCCGAGGAACTAGACATCATGACCCCACTTGCATTCCTCTCCGGGCTGTGCTGCACAACCATATCTGCGTCAGCTTCCTCATATTCCTCATCATCATCATCCTCGTCTTCATCCTCATCCTCCCCTTCATATTCCTCATCATCCTCTTCATCATCCCCATCCTCATCGCTATCATGATTGCGAGCTACATTACCGTCTTTGTCTGCCATCCTGCCCTGCTCATCTACCTCGTGGTCCTGCATGACACCTCCAAGGGAAGTCTGGAGGCGGTCGATGAGCGAGAGCAGTTCCGTTCCCTGTCCCCCCTGACCCTCGGAGCCAGAAAAGGTCTGGCTCTTCGACTTGGAAAGATTAGTCTTCAACTTGTCTAACACTGAATTAACTTCGCCTATCAACTCGGTGCTAAACTCATCATCGTCTGTGTGTGTTTGCCCCTGACTCCCCCCGCGATTCCTAAGGACGGCCTCTTCTATGTTCGCCCGCACCCCCTCCATGAACACGGCCAGCTCGTCCTGGTTTTTACTCGAATCGTCCCCTGACTCCGTGCCCGAATCGAACATGTGCTCCTCGCTCGACTTAGGATTACTGGAAGGGAAAGAGTAAGAAGAGGAGGACCCACGCGCTGAAATATTAGCCCCGGCGTGTGTCCCGCCAGAAGAGGAAGCCCCGTCACCAAAGCGCTGTCTATATTCCTCAAGGGACGCTTTCAACTGATCGAAAACTATGGGTTCCAACTCACCCTCACTGCTACGCAAATCAGAGTCTTTTGTGTTACTAGTGGCGGATTTGGACATTGCCTCGAATCGAGAGTGCGCCGTCGAGGTCTGACTACGTGACCCTCGACTCTGGTCATGGCCGCTCAGCTCCTCACGGAGACCTGCAAGAAAACAGCGCTCGTCAGGAGTGGTCCTTGGGATGAGAGAGAGAGAGAGAGAGAGAGAGAGAGAGAGAGAGAGAGAGAGAGAGAGAGAGAGGGAGAGAGAGAGAGAGAGAGAGAGAGAGAGAGAGAGAGAGAGGAGAGAGGAGAGAGGAGAGATGTGCTTAGAATAATAATAGTATTTACTTATAAGATACATATGTCATCATTAATTTTCAGTGATGAAATTTCTAATTTGTAGAGATACTGCAATCTAGAGGCCCAATGACATAGCCATCATGATTACGCAAATGGAATATATCATGCAGTGCATACAAATGTCATTTAAACATAATCTAATCAATATTAATAACACAAAATCATTATTAGCGTACAATTGCGACCAAACATATGCGTTACCTTTCTTTTCGGCCACGAGAGCCTTGAGGCGCATTCTGATTTTCC
>NC_091582.1:6239869-6247369 GCF_042767895.1 Penaeus vannamei
AGTGAGTGAGTGAGAGTGAGGGAGAGGCTAAACATAACTGCTGACACACAAGAGCACGTGTCGTCTACAATCAAAATTGCCCATGCAGGAATACACATAAATCTTACAAAACGATATCTTCTTTATTATCTGAAACTGAAGAATACAGAAAGAAAGAAAACGAAGGAAAAGAAACAAATAAAATAGTTTTCCCGGCAATCATAACCTGGGAGACAGACTACTATTTTTTCTATTTCATCTTTCCTTCTACCTTCCTTTTTATTTTTTATTAATATTATTTTTGGTGCTTGAAGTGTCAGTCACGGTCGACGTGCCGTGTCTCCAGCCCGGGCAAGTGCCAAGAGGCCGGTGACGAGTTCCCGCCCACCTAGGGTGCCACACTGCCCTCGCCGTCCCCTTCGTCGATCAGGTTATCTCTCTCTCTCTCTCTCTCTCTCTCTCTCTCTCTCTTCTTCTCTCTCTCTCTCTCTCTCTCTCTCGTGTACTGCGCATGCAAGATATTTGAACAATACAAATTATTTATCAAATAAAACATACAATTCAGCGCAAAATAACAAAACCTAAATGAAAAAAAAAAACTTGACGAACGAACAAGAAACGACGAAACTATCCCTTCCCCGCAATGCAAGATCACGGTCATGGCTACGCTGCGTGACAGTTGCCGAGCGGCGGTTTTGTCGGTGTAAGCGCCCGGGCTGATCCGCCGCCGTTCGCCCCGCTCCTTATCGTCGTGGTATCTCCCGTCTCGCCTCGTTTCCTTGATGCCTTTGATGCTTTTGAGGTCTTTGGGGTCATTGCCCTTCCTTGAATGTTCCTGAGCTGAAGGTATCTCGTGGTGACGGGGGGGGCGGGGAGTCATGTGGGCTTCGTCTGGGGTTCATTAGTGTCAGAAAACGGAAGGTTTATCTCTGAGTTTACCTTTTTTTTTTTTTTTTTTAATGTATTCAGCGCTCACTCAGAAGTCTTCGAGATGAAACAAAGGCTTGGATGAAAGAAGATACAAACTAGTCGAGAGAGAGAGAGAGAGAGAGAGAGAGAGAGAGAGAGAGAGAGAGAGAGAGAGAGAGAGAGAGAGAGAGAGAGAGAGAGAGAGAGAGAGAGAGAGAGAGAGAGAGAGAAAGCTAAAGACATAGAGAGAGAGAGAGCAATGCACGAGGAAGAGAACGAAAAATGAAGGAAACATAAAGGGAATCATGAAAGAGAGAGGACCGAGAAGACATTCATAACACTACAAAAAGCCCCTCCTCCCACCCCGGGCACGTGACGTCCGTGGCCCACTCTGCCGCTGATCTTGGCTCCCGGGCTATACTCCGAGGCAAAGACAGCTGATTAAGAACTAGAATGTACATGTTGAACTCGAGGACGCGATCACAGGCTTGATCAATTCTTGCCAAGTTCAACTGTGATAACATCATACGTCATCCTTTTTTTTTTATGAGATATCTATCACTGCGCATGTGCATTCATGGACGGCTAATGTGAAACCCTTTGAGTGGCCTATCATACCACTCCGTAATCAACATTTCGTAACCTCTAGTGTTGCACCAGCCCCGAAAATTATAAACATTATTTCTTTGTTTATCCACATTCAGCGCAGGTAACGAAGCAACAAATTTATAACTACATCTAACTTCTTGTTTGGCGATATTCAGTGGCGTAAACAACCCTCCGCTCATTTGGGGAAAGTGGCACTCAAACAACACAACACGGGTTAATTGCCACACATAAACAGGCTGGGAAAACATCCGAATTTCAAGATCGAAGTCGGAACATCTGGGGAAGCCTAAGAAAAAGGAATAAAAGAGAGAGAGGGAGAGAGAGCATGGATTTTCATCCCCCTGAAATTCCCTGCCGTTGTATAACACGCTCGCATACCGCAGATAAAACAGGAATGAGATCGAGAGAGAAAAACAAAACAAAAGAAAAATACGGGAAAGCGAAAAAAAAGAACTATGAGAGAGAGAGAGACGAAAAAATTAAGAGAAAATTAGAGGTATTTTCCTCCAAAAACAAGGACAGTGACGAAGCGTGGGCCAGTTTAGTGACGTAAAAGAAGAAAGACCAGACGTATTTTTAGACGTTGGGAAGGCAGGTTAGCCCTACTGACACCAGCGTAATGCGACCACAGGGGTTGAGGGCTACGGACCTACATGAATTGCGTAGAGGAGAAATTGTTATTACTATTGACGTCTTTTTAAGGGGTTGAGGGCTACGGACCTACATGAATTGCGTAGAGGAGAAATTGTTATTACTATTGACGTTTTTTTTTTTTTTTTTTTTTTTTTAATTCAAAGTCTTTCTATATGCGGCTAGTGATTATATGATGCTAGATTTTAGGTAATAAAGTTTAGGATATACTGATAAAAATTTTAATAATAGCACAGTTACATTTGCTTTCTATCAAGCTTTTCTATGCAAAAGGAATGATAAATCAGATTTGTTTTAGAAAATGTAAAACTGTATAATCATGTAAATGTGAGAGTGCAAATAATCTATACAAATTAATAAAATATGGTGCATATTTTGTACAAAAAGATGGAACTTTTTATTCTATACAGCGCATGGTTTATTGAAGAAAACGCAACACAGACGATTGAAAGAATTATGCTAAAGTTTGTATGACTTTTATATTGATAATTACATATCAATGCTCTTTATATTCACGTCTAAAGGGAAATGCACAGAAACTCCTTTCCTTTAAAATATATATGAGGAACAACAACCACAACAACTACAATATCAGCAACAGTAGTAACGGCAACAACAACAATAATGCTAATAACAATAATAACAATAATGATGATGATGATGATGATAATAATAATAATAATAATAATAATAATAATAATAATAATAATAATGATGATGATGATGATAATAATATCAATAATATAATAACAGTAATAGCAATAGAAATAATGATGATTTTAATAATAATAATAACAATCATAATCATAATGATTACAATAATTATTATCATTATCGTCGTTATCAATTGTTATCAAAATTATGACTATTATCATTACCATTATTATTATTATTGCTATTTTGATTATCATTATCAATATCATAATTATCATAATTACTGTTATCATAATAATAACAATAACAACAACAATAATAATAAAAACAATAAAAACAACAACAAGAACAGAGAAGTGGTGGACCTGATCAAAAGGAACAACCTGAAGGAAAAAATAAAAACAAAGAAAAGAACGTCCAGCCATGCAACAAGGCGAAGCGTAAATCCGAAGAAAAAGGGGAACGTCTTGTCTGCATGAAATTCAGGGCAGCGGAACGACAGCGAATGGCATTCCTGGCGGGAGAAGCGGCACAGGTTTCCAAGCCACGCCCCCTTCCTCTGCCTCCGCGTCTGACCTAGGATTGGGGTGGCATGCTGACCTCGTTTCGTCTCGGCTCCTGGGAGGTGGTGGCAATGACCCTTGGTAGGATTTGCTTGGGTGTGGTGGAAGGGGGTTTTGGTATGGGGTTTTCTGGTATGGTGATGCTATGATTTATTTTTCGGTTGTGTAAATAAAGAAGCGTCTGGTTGGTTGTATTTTCTTTGCTGCTTTCATGTGATCGTGTGATAAGACATAACAAGACGAATGGCGTTTAGGACACGAACGTATTCTGTAGAAACGTTAAATATTACATGGTACAACACATCACGGTGCCAAGACAAACACAATGTATACCACGAGGGATACCAAACAACGCACGAATGAACAACAACATTTTCACAAGACACACACAAAAAAAAATAATAATAGAAAAAAAAAATAAATAAAACATTTACTCTCCGTATCTCGAAAAAGGACACTTACTATGAATAACAAAGGATTCATCATCATGCGAGGAGTGGCTGGCTCGTTTCCCCTTTCCGCCACGGGCCGGGGAGGATTAGAGGGCAGAGGGGAAAACGCAGCACAAAACACAACTACCGAAGGAGAGATGCAAATACCGTAGCAGGGAGGGGCTGGTCCGAGTACAGGAACCCATCGAGAATCGCCCTCACGATACCATCCATGAGTCGAGCGAGGATTTCGGAGGCACAAACGCAAGCACGGATTCTCTTTCTTTCTTTTCTGAGTCCTGGGGCGACCGAGTTTTGTTACTGGCTTTTCTCTTTTCAAAGGCTTTCTTCTCGCGGCACTGGGGGTTGCGAACAGGCACGGCACTGAGGCTCTTCTGCCTCGGGAGTCTGCGTTCGGGCGTCGCGGGGCACTGCGGTTCACCGATCCTTGGGCGCGGTCTAAGGTCTGACCAGGTTGTCTTGAGGCCTCTTGAGGTAAGTGTCTGGGCGGAGGTGGGCGTGAGTGCAGCAGTCAGGTGAGACTGGGCGGGGTCTGCGCTGCCCTCCCCCACACGGCGCTCCTCCGCGCTCCAACACAACGTCGGTCGCAGAACGCTTTGAGCCGTTGGTCCTCCCGACGCGCGGCCGGGGACCAGTATGGGTGCCCCAGTGGCCGGGTAGGCATCGCTGGGGCAGCACCCTTTACCCCCCACCCCACCGGTGCCACCGCCTCCTCCCCCTCACCCGAAGGGGCCCGAGCGTATCTCAGGACCAACTTATATTCTGGCATCGTCACTTTTGAGCTGTGACTGAGCTCACTTCTACGGCCCTTTTCGCATGGCCTCTGCAATCAAGCATCAGCTGATTCAAAGCATTTCCCAGCTGTGTTGGTGCGACGGCTGGCAAACCCCGTCCCGCCCCCCTGCCTCGCCTCCCCTGCCCTTGGCTCGGTGCCACGCGGAAGAGCTCCTCGAGCCGCGCCTTCCGAGAAGAAGACCCCTCGATGCCAAGCCCAAAGCAGCCCTTGTGTTTGCCTCCCTTCCTCCCTTCCCCTCGCCCGACCCTCCTTCATATGCGCCACCCATAGGCGACCTCCCCCCCCCCTTCCCCTTCGCCCGGGCACCGCCGCATGTTCGCCGGGGTCGCCTCCACGTTGCCCCCCCACCCCCCCGCCCGCCCGCCCGCGCCGCCGCCCGGCCCGCTCTCGCTGGGCTATTTGGGGCGCCCTGCCCCCCCCCCCCTCTTTCGTCGGGGCTCTCTCGCGCGCTCTCTCTCTTCCGATTGCTCTACCTTGTTTTTCTATTTTCGCCTCTCTCTATCTCTCTCTCTTTTCTCTTCCTATCTCCTTCCCTCCCTTCCTCTCATTCTCTCTCTCCCTCCCTTCCTCTCATTCTCTCTCTCCCTCCCTTCCTCTCATTCTCTCACTATCTCTCTTTCTCTCCCTTCCTCTCTCTCCTTCCCTTGCTCTCATTCTCTCTCTCTCTCTCTTTATCTCTTGTTCTTGAAGTCCCAATGAGAACACCCGAAAAAGTAGAAAACAAAATGACATCTATGAAACGGCCCACATTATATGTAAACAATTTCGTTAGACAATAACGACCAATATGAAAAGTGTTTCTGACTCTTACAATGTCACGTGCCAAGCAACTCCGTTTCAGCTCAGCTCAGAGTTGAATAAATACTGTATGCATGTACGTATATATATATATGTATATCTGACGAAGGTACAATCGGGACTGACCAAATGTACATTTTACACCTTAATTGGTAATTAATTGATGTTCAATGTCAAGGGATATGATAAGTTCCTCATATAAAAAAAGAAGAAAAGAAAAGAAAAAAATCCTCTTTTAGGCTTGGTCAAAAATAAAAATGACCATCAGTGTTTTTGTTACAAATATCAACGCAACAGTTTACCTCATAACGTAAGAGCACCACCGCAAAATACCGGAAATAGCACATGAACACTTGCATCCTCATAATACCAACATATTTAGAAATAAGAGAATCAAGCCTTTCGAAGTAGCTACGAGCTTGCCAAAAATTCAGGGCAAATTAGGCAGGGTGGACGGTATTAGCCGCACGTGAGAGAGAAAGAGAGAGAGAGAGAGAGAGAGAGAGAGAGAGAGAGAGAGAGAGAGAGAGAGAGAGAGAGAGAGAGAGAGAGAGAGAGAGAGAGAGAGAGAGAGAGTGAGTGAGTTAGAGAGAGAGTTAGAGAGAGAGAGAGAGAGAGAGAGAGAGAGAGAGAGAGAGAGAGAGAGAGAGAGAGAGAGAGAGAGAGAGAGAGAGAGAGAGAGAGAGAGAGAGAGAGAGAGAGACGAAGAACAATGAAGATTTACAATAAAAACAATTATGGGCCCTGAAGGAGGACAAGTCGCTTCTATAACTGGCCAATAATCCTCTCAGCTTTTCAGTTGTTTACTTTTACGACGAAAGGAAAGAAAACGAGAAAGAGCGAGGGCGAGAGAGAGAGAGAGAGAGAGAGAGAGAGAGAGAGAGAGAGAGAGAGAGAGAGAGAGAGAGAGAGAGAGAGAGAGAGAGAGAGAGAGAGAGAGAGAGAGAGAGAGTGAGAGAGTGAGTTAGAGAGAGAGAGTTAGCAAGAGAGAGAGAGTTAGCAAGAAAGAGAGAGAGAGAGAGAGAGAGAGAGAGAGAGAGAGAGAGAGAGAGAGAGAGAGAGAGAGAGAGAGAGAGAGAGAGAGAGAGAGAGAGAGAGAGAGAGAGAGAGAGAGAGAGTGAGTGAGTTAGAGAGAGAGAGAGAGAGACAGAAGGAGAAACAGAGAGGAGAGAGAAAGAATGAGAAAGAAAGAGAGAAGAGATAGATAGATAGAGAGAGAGAGGGAAAGAGAGACAAGGGAAGAAGCAAGAAAAAAAAATAGATGTGGAGTGAAGGGAAAAAAATAAATGATAGGGAATAAGAGAGAGAAAAAGAAGAAAACAGAAAGAAGAAAAAAGAAAACTAAGAACAGGACCTAAAAACAAAAACAAAACAAAAGTGGAGAAGGAGGTGTGGGCGGACAATAACAAAGAGAGAGAGAGAGAGAGAGAGAGAGAGAGAGAGAGAGAGAGAGAGAGAGAGAGAGAGAGAGAGAGAGAGAGAGAGAGAGAGAGAGAGAAAGAAAGAAAGAAAGAAAGAAAGAAAGAAAGAAAGAAAGAAAGAAAGAAAGAAAGAAAGAAAGAAAGAGAGAGAGAGAGAGAGAGAGAGAGAGAGAGAGAAAGAAAGGGAGAGAGAAAGAAAGAGAGAGAGAGAGAAAGAGAGAGAGTGAAAGTGAGTGAGAGAGAGAGAGAGAGAGACAAAGAGAGAGAGAAAGAAAGAAAGAAAGAAAGAAAGAAAGAAAGAAAGAAAGAGAGAGAGAGAGAGAGAGAGAGAGAGAGAGAGAGAGAGAGAGAGAGAGAGAGAAAGAGAGAAAAAAAGAGAGAAAGAAAGAAAGAAAGAGAGAAAGAAAGAGAGAAATAGCCCTGAGAAAGAGCATTATTCACCGGGTCAAACGAAAGAGCTTAAAAGGTGACTCACAGGCCGCGAAAATAGGGCCAGGGAGACATTGTGGGTAATCGCGTTTTGGTTGGGATTGGGGGGAGGTGGAGGGGGAGGGAGTTGGAGGAGGGGAGGTGGAGGAAGGGGAGGTGGAGGAGGTGGAGGTGGAGGAGGGGGAGGTGGAAGAGGGGAAGGTGGAAGAGGGGGAGGTGGAGGGGTAGGTGGAAGAGGG
>NC_091582.1:6257369-6259869 GCF_042767895.1 Penaeus vannamei
CAGAATTAGGAGCAGAAATCTCGAAAAAGATTCCTAATCGAAATGAGGTATAAGATGAAATAATAACAATAATAATAATGATAATAATAATAATAACAACAACAACAATAATAATAATGATAATAATAATAACAACAACAACAACAATAATAATAATAAATAAAATATAAAACAGAGATATTTCATAAAATAAAAGCAAAATTTGGTGATATTTCAGGTAATAATGGCACCGTGACATCAAAGCTGTATTACTATAGACTCAATTTGACAAATAACAAAACACACACAAAAACAACAACAACAACAACGAAACAAACAAACGTCTCCCTTAAAAATGCTAACCAGGAAGACAACCTTATAAAAAAAAACACGAACCAGGAAGACTCACCAAACAGAAAAAGAAAAAAAAAAGGAAAAAAAAAAAAAAAAACTTTTATAAGATTACCCGCATCGATTCTTCCGCAAGAACAGATATGCAAGCAATGCTGACCCACAAAAGCCGAGGTTCGCGCCCTCCCTTCAGCATGCCGCGTGTTGGGGTCAGTGTGTCAACCCCCCCTCCCCACCCTCCCCACTCCACTTTGACACCGTGGACATCAGCAGCCAAGTTTTATCCCTTCTTTCCCCTCCCCCTCCCCTCCCCCAGCACTTCTCTCTCGCCTCCTCTCTTCTCCCAGCTTCAAATTTGTCGGCTATCCCTCTTCTCTTTCTTTTCTCGCTTCTTATACTTTCTTCATCCTTTTATACTTATTTCATCCTCTCCACTCTCTCATTTCTCCCCTAGTCTCGCTCTTCTCTCACATTTATCCGTCATTCTCGCTCCTCTCTCCCTTTTCTCCATCATTCTCGCTTCTTTCTCTCTCTCCTCCGGTACTCTCGACTCCGCACTCCCATTTCTGCACCACTCACTCCTCTCTCTCCCATTTCTCCACCACTCTCCCCTACTACATTTCCCTCTCCTCCACCACTCCCCTCTCTCACTCTCCTTCCTCTTCCCCACCACCCCTTCCTCACATCTTCCCTGCCTCCATCTATCACTCTCTCGTCTCCCTTAATCCTTAATAACCTCCTCTTCCCTCTCCCCCCCTCCTTCCCTCTCCTCCCCATTCCCCCTCATCCCTTCCCCCTCCTTCCCTCTCCTCTATATATCCCCCTCCTCACTTCCTTTACTCCCCATCCCTCCTCCTTCCCTCTCCTCCTATCTCCTCTCCTCACCCCCCCCCCCGCCACTCCTCGCAAAAGCGTCACATGACGGGGACGTCATGAAGGTAACTCTATTCTGTCTTATGCACCTTACGTATACATATATATACATATGCATATACGCACACAAACACACATATAAAGGATAGCTATGTATATACATGTGCACACACACACACACACACACACACACACACACACACACACACACACACACACACACACACACACACACACACACACACGCACAAAGCAACAATTGAAAGTAAAGGAAAATAATACATATGAGAGAAAACGAGAGGAAAATAAAAAGGAGAGCAGAACAAGAAAGAAAATAGAAGTAAAAGGGAAAGAGAAAAGTAAAGACAAACAATCGGGAAGAAAGAAAACGGAAACCACAAAAGGAAAAAAGGAAAGAAAAAAAAGAAAATGGAAAACAAGAAAAACAAAAGAAATCGAAAGAAAATGGAAAACGGGAAGCAGAGAAAATCAATCAGAAAGAAAGAAAACGGAAGTAAAAGTCTAAGAAAAAAACAAAGAGAAATGAATAAAACAGAAATAATAAGGAAAGAAAATTTAAAAAAAAAGAAAAAATAAGAAAACTAAAGAGAATAAACAGAATAAAAAAGAAATAAACATTCAGAAAACAATAAACAAAGAAATCAAAAACGGAACGAAGAATTAAAAAGAATCCCCTTCGTCTTGATAAAAAGAGAATCTCTTTTTTCCCCTTTTTTCACCAAAGGCAAACGGCGAGGGAGGAGACCGAGGAATGGCACGGCGTAACAGCTCGAGAAAGGAAAGTGAGTCATACATTTTTCTCCCAATGAATTATTTCCTATTATCATTACTTCTAATATATATTTATCGACAAAATATTTCCAATCTTAAAGTCCCATATCTTTTTCTCCTTATATCTGCATGGCCCTAGATACATACGCAGAATAAACTTGTTTCAAAACACTTCCTAAAAATAGAAGTAGAAGAAAAAGTTAACCGTAAATTCGCGAAACTCTACGGTCCCGCGCTGCCACGTTCCACTTACATCGCGACCAAAGAAAACTGTATTTACGATTTGGCGCGACATCTATTGGCAGGCCGTCGCAACTCCCTCTGTCACATCTCTCACCCTTGTTTCTCACACTAAAAGACCTTCACTGTCTCATTTTCCTCCAATTGTTGTACGAAAACGTGTTTAAGGAACTATAATACTAAGCGTTTTATCAGTCACTGTTAAATAAAGTGACGTAATCGTGTACAAAAAGAAAGAAAGAAAGAAAAAAAAGGTTCCCGGTCC
>NC_091582.1:6264869-6282369 GCF_042767895.1 Penaeus vannamei
CTCTCTCTCTCTCACTCTCCCCCCTCTCTCTCCCACTCTCCCCCCTTTCTCTCTCCCACTCTCCCCCCTTTCTCTCTCCCACTCTTCCCACCTCTTTCTCTCACTCTCCCCTCTTTCTCTCACTCTCCCCCCCCCCTCTTTCTCTCGCTATCTCTATCTCTCCCTCTCTCCTCCACGTCGGGGTATCCCCACCCTAAACCCGGCAGTCTTAGAGAATCATTCCCGGAAGTAAACAACAGACCTCGAGAGCCCTGACCCAAACAGCAGCTTGGTCTTCCGTCTCAGCACTGTCAGGTACGTACAGACGCCCTTACACATACATACATACATACATACATACACACACAGACATGCATACATCTTACACATATATTCACACACACACGCTCAAGTACACTAAACACGTCCTCATCCTGTGCACTTTAACACATACATAACCCTATCTTCTCCCCCCAAAAAAGAAGAGAAAGAAGAAAAAAAGAAACCCCCACTCACAAAACAAACAAAACACCAACACCCACGCGGACATACCCACGCCCACGCCCACACGCTCACGCCCACGGCCCTCGCAACGATCTTGAAGCCGCGCGACAAATCTTCAAGAATCGCGAGGTGTAAATCCGCTGTTGGATCTTGAAAATTTTCCCGAGTTTGGCCTCTAGGCAGTCGGGGTCGTGACAGTGCCCCCCCCCCCCCCCCCTCGCTGTGCCGGGATGGGATGGCATTGCTGGCACCACTTAACGCGGAGGAGTAGGGGGGAAGGGGAAAGGGAATTAGGGAGGTGAGGGAGGGAAAGGGGGGGGGAGAGGGAAGGATGGAGGGGAAGGGAGAGAGAAGGGAAGGAAGGAGGGAGAACGGGTGAGGGTGAGGGGGGAGAGAAGGAAGAGAGAGAGAGAGAGAGAGAGAGAGAGAGAGAGAGAGAGAGAGAGAGAGAGAGAGAGAGAGAGAGAGAGAGAGAGAGAGAGAGAGAGAGAGAGAGAGAGAGAGAGAAAGAGAGAGAGAGAGAGAGAGAGTCAGGCAGACACTGACAGAGAGAACCAGAAATAGGAGAAAGGAAAGAGACAAAGGGAGTTAGAGAACCACGAACACAAAGAGGAGAATAAGAAAACAAGATAATGGGACACAGAGGGAAAGGACGAAGGAAAGGGGACAGACAGCATGCACAGTCATCCGTCCACCAAAGAGTGTTTAATTGCACGGTGAGAAGGATACTGATCTTCCTTGAATCTAAATTTGATAACTTGATAACGGTGACTTTGATGTCAGTTTTGATAAACGCCATTTTTTCTTACAGTAACTTAGAGACTATAGTAATACCAACAACATTACTGTATTTACAACTATTTTTTCAACAATTATAACAACAAAAACAACAACAAACCAGCACCACCAACAGAAGCAACAAGGACAGCATTCGGTTACTTCAACACATAGCAATCTTAACGAGCCATCTTGTCCTCTTGACCTCACTAGTGTCAACATTCCCAAAGAGAACTGTATTTCTCACCGATTGCAGCATCCAAGGGGATCCGTCCGTGTATTTGTACGTAAATATATTCGCTTGAAATATCGTAAAAGCGAGTAAAGGTGCAGGTGCTTTCCCGAATGCAGTTTAGAATGAATGCGTGAATCTGCTAGCATGCGGAAGGCTACGCGAACGGTTTGTTTACATGCGATGCAATTACGTTAGAAAGAAAGGGTTTTTCTTTTTCGTGTATGTTTTTTTTATATAAAGAAATGAGTTATTTGGCTTTTTGCTGTAATCATTTGATTGCGTTATGAGGAAAGGAGTCATTCCGATTTTTTTTTGGTTATAATTCAATTACGTTATAAGGAAAGGAAACGTTTCGCCTTCCATTTTTCATTTCTTTTCTAATAGTAATCCATTCACCAAACAAATACGTTTTCCTTCTCCTATTTTAAAACAAAGGTTTTTCTGAAGATCAAAAACTGACACGTACGGGGTCCGCCATGTGGGGCTGTATAAATAGTCGTCTCGGATTATAGATAGCCGTGTCCCTCTCGCGGTTTATATATATAATCCCTTATTGTTGCGTGACATGAGTGACGTCATCAAGTCTGACACTAAGAGTTCTCATGCCATCCACGAATGACGTCACGCGGTCCAAGAGGTTTGTGGATATTTTAGGGCCGGCAGAATATATATAAATGTATATGAAGCTGGTAATAATGTCTCTAAAATTAGTGGATTTTTAAGGGGGGATGGGCGCATATCCAAATACCTTTACAAAAACAAACTTCTTGATTCTTACAAACGCAATCTAGTGCCTATACTTTACCTAATATATATATATATATATATATATATATATATATATATATATATATATATATATATATATATATATATATATACACATAAATACATACCCACATATTTCTTTTTATCATAAACCTGAAAATACGAAACCCAACTCAAAATAAACCATTCAGTCAAATTCCAAAGCATAAACTTTCCTTACATAAAATTTAGCCAAAATAAAGAGAACTTCTTCCTTCGTCAGAACACTGCGTAGCAATGTCGTCTTCAATAAGAATACGTTGTTCGCTCGAGCTGTTCTAAATGCCTAAAATACCTCAACTTTCAAACGTAAAATAAGAGAAAGGTGCATCAAGCAGCGCCTCTGACTCTGCGCTATGCGGACAGTCTACGCAGTATCTGTCTGTATTTACGCACTCACAAGCGCTCACACAAACGAATATATATATATATATATATATATATATATATATATATATATATATACATATGAATATGTATATATATACATATACACACACACATAATATATATATATGTATATATATATATATATATATATATATATATATATTGTGAGTGTGTCGATATGCATATACTTGTGTGGATGTGTGTGTGTGTGTGTATGTTTAATGCATGCATGAATATACAGCATCTATATGCTTGCATGGTAAAATACTGTTATTATGCTTATTATATTATTATTAAAATATGCTACATCTTATATCTATATTTTCGCTGCATACGTGCATCTTTTTTTACAGACGCGTTCCACCATTCTTAGCATGCCAACGTCATTCTACCCAGTGCTCTTAATATAAAAAAGTACGTCAGAGTTAGTGGAGTTTTGAGCGTAACCGAAAACTCCCATCTGTCAACGTGACTGTTATTTCCCCGTGATCTCAGGTGGCGGGAATACCCACGGGGAAAAAAATAGTAACGTTGGCTACGATTACGAAAGTGGTCATGATAGAAATAATAAGGATGGCGGTCATGGTGTTATGTGAAGCTGTAGATGATAATGATTAGGAATGACGGTGATGATGCTGATGATTTTGGTGATGTTGATGATAATGAATGATGATGATTTTGGTGATGATGATGGCGATGATGGTATTTATATCAAGAAATCAACATCACAACGTTTCCATCAATAAAAACCTTTTTCAATTAACTTAACCCAGAACATCGGTGTCCAACACACGTTTTATATCGAACGTTCAGCAATTAACCTGTTTCGAAACAATCAGGTTAAACGAACCTTTAAATGACTGTTACCTCTTCCGGAATCACGCGCGCGCACGCACACACACACACAAACACTTATTATTACTTACTTACAAACACACGCTTACATATATACATACACACCCCCACACACCCACACCCACATACATATGTGTGCGTGTGCGTGTGCGTGTAAAAGAGCAACAGCCCGCAGGTCCAAGACAGGGAGGAGCGGGGGAGAGGATGGAAGATGGGGAGACAGCGGGGGGGGGGGGGGGATTGCAAGGGACAGACTAAAACAGCGTTGTTGCTTGTTGACTTGACGGCCCCGAGCCAAGGACGGTCTGAGCCGAACCGCGCTCTTTAAAGCACCTACACACACACACACACACACACACACACACACACACACACACACACACACACACACACACATACACACACACACACATAAGTATACACAGACGACAAACATACACATACATGAATAATAACAACATACATGTGTATACACAAACAACAAAGACAGACAAGACACACAAGCACACACACACACAAACAAACACACATACTCACACACAAGCAAACAAACACACTCACTAACACACACACACAAATTTACGTATTTCGATATTTTTAGACATAGAACAACAGCAATAATCTAAAAACAGTATCAATAAACAAGAATAGTTTACTAACAATGCAAAGCAACCCACGAAACAAATTCCACCAATTAAAGGAATATCACAATTAGTTTCACAACATCCATTAAAAAAAAATAAGGAATTATGATTTTTGCAGCAGTTGGTAGTTTCATGACTAGCAATAGTCTATCATTATTTGTGATAATAGGAGATAATAAGTAGTTTCATAACTAGCAATAGTCTATCATTATTTGTGATAATAGGTGATAATAAGTAGTTTCATAACTAGCAATAGTCTATCATTATTTGTGATAATAGGAGATAATAAGTAGTTTCATTACTAGCAATAGAAAAGACGGGAAGAAAAGCAGGGAGAGTGAAAGGAGAGGAAATCGGGGAGGGAAGAAAGTCGTGGCTGGGGGATGAAAGTCGGGGGAGGAGGGGAAGAAAGTCGGGGCAGGTGGGGAAGAAGGGGAAGAAAGTCGGGAGAGGAAGGGGAAGAAAGTCGGGGGAGGAGGGGAAGAAAGTCGGGGGAGGAGGGGAAGAAAGTCGTGGGAGGAGGGGAAGAAAGTCGGGGGAGGAGGGGAAGTAAGTCGGGGAGGTGGGGAAGGAAAAGAAAGTCGGGGGAGGTGGGGAAGTAAGGCGGGGGAGGAGGGGAAGAAAGTCAGGGAGGTGGGGAAGAAAGTCGGGGGAGTTGGGGAAGAAAGTCAGGGAGGTGGGGAAGAAAGTCGGAGGAGGAGGGTAAGAAAGTCGGGGGAGTGGGGGAGGGGAAAAAAAAGACGGGCGATTCTCAGGTGCAGTTGATCCCGGTCGTTCGTCTTGTTAAAGAAGGACCAACAGCGTCCAACGACCGGCGGACTTAACGGGAAACAAACACACTTAACCGCATTTGTTTTCTCTCTTCTTTATTTATTTTGCGCTCGTCTTCTTCCCTCCATTAATCAGAGTCTGAGCTCAGCCTTCGGACACGCAGAAGATTTCGTTTCCTTTGTTTCTCGCTTTTACGGTGTTTTGATAAAATTTTCAGGTAGATTGAGAAAAACAACAACTAAATTTGCGATACATTCATCATGTGTTGGCCCAAAAAGGAAGAAAAATATTCGAGAACGACCTCTCAACACATTCGAGAACGACCTCTCAACACATTCGAGAACGACCTCTCAACACATTCGAGAACGACCTCCCAACACATTCGAGAACGACCTCTCAACACATTCGAGAACGACCTCTCAACACATTCGAGAACGACCTCTCAACACATTCGAGAACGACCTCTCAACACATTCGAGAACGACCTCTCAACACATTCGAGAACGACCTCTCAACACATTCGAGAACGACCTCTCAACACATTCGAGAACGACCTCTCAACACATTCGAGAACGACCTCTCAACACATTCGAGAACGACCTCTCAACACTTTCGAGAACGACCTCTCAACACATTCGAGAACGACCTCTCAACACATTCGAGAACGACCTCTCAACACATTCGAGAACGACCTCTCAACACATTCGAGAACGACCTCCCAACACATTCGAGAACGACCTCTCAACACATTCGAGAACGACCTCTCAACACATTCGAGAACGACCTCTCAACACATTCGAGAACGACCTCTCAACACATTCAAGAACGACCTCCCAACACATTCGAGAACGACCTCTCAACACATTCAAGAACGACCTCCCAACACATTCGAGAACGACCTCTCAACACATTCAAGAACGACCTCCCAACACATTCGAGAACGACCTCTCAACACATTCGAGAACGACCTCTCAACACATTCGAGAACGACCTCCCAACACATTCGAGAACGACCTCTCAACACATTCGAGAACGACCTCTCAACACATTCGAGAACGACCTCTCAACACATTCGAGAACGACCTCTCAACACATTCGAGAACGACCTCTCAACACATTCGAGAACGACCTCCCAACACATTCGAGAACGACCTCTCAACCCATTCGAGAACGACCTCTCAACACATTCGAGAACGACCTCTCAACACATTCGAGAACGACCTCTCAACACATTCGAGAACGACCTCTCAACACATTCGAGAACGACCTCTCAACACATTCGAGAACGACCTCTCAACACATTCGAGAACGACCTCTCAACACATTCGAGAACGACCTCTCAACACATTCGAGAACGACCTCTCAACACATTCGAGAACGACCTCTCAACACATTCGAGAACGACCTCTCAACACATTCGAGAACGACCTCTCAACACATTCGAGAACGACCTCTCAACACATTCGAGAACGACCTCTCAACACATTCGAGAACGACCTCTCAACACATTCAAGAACGACCTCCCAACACATTCGAGAACGACCTCTCAACACATTCAAGAACGACCTCCCAACACATTCGAGAACGACCTCTCAACACATTCGAGAACGACCTCTCAACACATTCGAGAACGACCTCTCAACACATTCGAGAACGACCTCCCAACACATTCGAGAACGACCTCTCAACACATTCGAGAACGACCTCTCAACACTTTCGAGAACGACCTCCCAACACATTCGAGAACGACCTCTCAACACATTCAAGAACGACCTCTCAACACATTCGAGAACGACCTCTCAACACATTCGAGAACGACCTCTCAACACATTCGAGAACGACCTCTCAACACATTCGAGAACGACCTCTCAACACATTCGAGAACGACCTCTCAACACATTCGAGAACGACCTCTCAACACATTCGAGAACGACCTCTCAACACATTCGAGAACGACCTCTCAACACATTCGAGAACGACCTCTCAACACATTCGAGAACGACCTCTCAACACATTCGAGAACGACCTCTCAACACATTCGAGAACGACCTCTCAACACATTCGAGAACGACCTCTCAACACATTCGAGAACGACCTCTCAACACATTCGAGAACGACCTCTCAACACATTCGAGAACGACCTCTCAACACATTCGAGAACGACCTCTCAACACATTCGAGAACGACCTCTCAACACATTCGAGAACGACCTCTCAACACATTCGAGAACGACCTCTCAACACATTCGAGAACGACCTCTCAACACATTCGAGAACGACCTCTCAACACATTCGAGAACGACCTCTCAACACATTCGAGAACGACCTCTCAACACATTCGAGAACGACCTCTCAACACATTCGAGAACGACCTCTCAACGCAACACAACATCATCAGCATAAGGCATACGAAGATAACCGAGCGAAGATACTCAAACCACGACCCTTGAACAAGACACAACACCACGACCTGGAAACACGACCACCCCGATAACGGCCCGTCAAACCACAGGCCGCGTCAGCCCGAGACCTCGCTCTCTGGCCACGTCGCGGACCGGGCCATAAACCGCCTTTCCCGCCGTCACCAAAAGGCCGCCTCGCTCCTGCCAAAGCTGCGCCTCCTCTCGGGACCTCCTGCGAAATTCCCCTTCGGTGAGTGGCGCGAAATTCCCTCGGTGTGTCTGTCTGTGTTGCTTGTCTTTGTTTATGGGTGGTTTTGATATATATATATATATATATATATATATATATATATATATATATATATATATATATATATATATATATATATTTTTTTTTTTTTTTTTTTTTTTTTTTTTTTTTTTTTTTTTTTTTTTCTTTTCTTTTCTTTTCTTTTCCTTTCTTTTCTTTTCTTTTCTTTTCATTAATTTCTAGTCCAACATTGAAAAGGAATATTTGCCTCTCCGAGAACTTCTCTTAAACATAAAGACAAAACACACATGGAAAAATACAAACACACACAAAGACACAAATAAACACACCTATATACATACAAACATGCAACCCAAACGAAGACACCACGAAAACCAATCAAAGAAATAAATATATCATAAATACACAAATAAAGCGACTGTCGAGAGAGAGAGAGAGAGAGAGGGAGAGAGAGAGGGAGGGAGAGGGAGAAGGAGAGAGAGAGGTAAGAGAGAGAGAGAGAGATAAGAGAGAGAGAGAGAGATAAGAAAGAGAGAGAGAGAGAGAGAGAGAGAGAGAGAGAGAGAGAGAGAGAGAGAGAGAGAGAGAGAGAGAGAGAGAGAGAGAGAGAGAGAGAGAGAGAGAGTGGGTTAAGGTCGGGTGAATTTCCGTTGGCGGTGCGGCGGGTGACACACCATAGGGAGGCGAAGGTCGGGTATGTAGACCCAGGGTGGCACTACGGAAGGGGTATTTCTGGTATCGCTTGCGGGGCGGGAAGGGCACACACGGGGGGGGGGGGCAGGGATGAGGAAGAGGAGGGAGGGAGGGGAGAGGGGGAAGAAGAGGACACACACGGGGAGGGGAAAGGGGTAAGGGAAGGAAACACACGGAGAGGAGAAGGGGGAGAGGAAGGAAGAAGAGAGAGGTGGGAAGAAGGGAGAGGTGGGAAGGGCAGGAGGGAGGGCACGAGGACAGGAGGGAAAGAGTAGGTGTTCCTCCGGTGGACTTCGAGAGGGACAAGAATGGCTGCTGACGAGAACGGTCTGGATTGTGGTGCCGTTCGTCTTGGCCGACTCCCGCCGCAACATCCAGAAAATGTTGGCACTTTGAATAGCCGTGAAGGGTGCCATTGCCAAGCGACGGGGGTGCTCTTCATTTCCATCCATGAATGTAATACTATAAAGGGATGTGGATACACACACGCGAACGCAAGGACCTACCCACGTTAATAATTCTAAAAAAATAAAAAATAAAAAAAGATGTCCATGCATTCACACATTCTCAACATACGCGTATATACGATCTACTTGTACATAAACTCAGACATAAACAAAAGGGTACACATAAAAAAACAACAAAAATATAAATATCCATTTACACTCGCGATCCCTGCCAACATGTGGCCCAAGCAAAGCGAATCGAAGAATCACATAAAACAAAAGAAAAAAAATCTCACGTGTATTCACGAACCCCAACAAAACACCCGCCACAATCAGCATAAAAAAACAAAACAGAAAATAAAAACAAAACAAAAAACAACAAAGGAAAACAAGGAGAGATAAGCCGACTCTCATCCTGGCTTCTGAGAGAGTCATCGCCCGGAAGACCACGAAGCCAAGCATGACACGGTAATAATATCAGTTGCCAGACCGAAATAGAGGGTCTATGTCACTCGCTGGGGCCCCTCTGAGGTCATCATGCACCCCCCTCTCCCTCCCTTCCTCCGCTCCCTCCTCCACCCCCCCTCTACTTCCTCCATTCCCTCCCTTGCCCCCCTCTCCCCCTCCCCCCGTCTTAGTCACAGAGGCCGCGAGCCAACCTTGAGGCTCACTCGATTTTTGACAAATAATGTATTTATATATTCTTAAGGTCTGGGGTTACGACATTGCTCCTGCGAGACACACGCCCTCACAAACAGCGAAAAAGAGAGAGAAAGGGAAAAGGGAGGGAAGGAGGGAGAGAGAGAGAGAGAGAGAGAAAGAAAGAAAGAGAGAGAGAGAGAAAGAAAGAAGGAGAGAGAGAAAGAAAGAAAGAAAGAAAGAGAAAGAAAGAGACAGAGAAACAGACAGACAGAAACTAACAAAGAAAAAAACAAAAACAAAACAGACAACCAAACATACAGAGCGCAAGGGAGACAAAGAGAAAGCAAGAGAAACCCCGAGAAGAGAGAAAATCCGAGAGAGAAGAGCGAGATGCTGCCGGAAAAGCGAGGATTCAAATGACCACACTTTAGAGAGTCCAGCGCCGATCCTAAGGAAGAGAAGGCATGGGGGAGAGGAGAGAGGGGAGAGAGGGGAGAGAAAGGGGAGAAGGCACCGGGGAGAGGAGAGAGGGGAGAGAAAGGGGAGAGAAAGGGGAGAAGGCACCGGGAGAGGAGAGAGGGGAGAGGAGAGAGGGGAGAGAGAGGGGAGAAGGGGAAAGGAGAGAGGGGAGAGGGAAGAGGGAGGAGAGGAAAGAGGTGAGAGAGAGGGGAGAGGAGTGAGAGGAGAGAAGAGAGAGGTGAGGGAGGAGAGGAGAGAGAGAGGAGAGAGGGGAAAAAGGGAGAGAAGAGAGAAGGGGAAGGAGGAGAAGGAGAGAGGAGAGAGGAAAGAGTAGAGAGGAGAGAGTAGGAGAGAGGGAAGGAAGAGAGTAGGAGAGAGGAGAGAGGAAAGAGGAGAGAGGAGAGAGAGCAGAAGGGGAGAGGAGAGAGGGGAGAGGGGAGAGAAGAGAAGGGGAAGGGGGGGAGGGGGGCACATTCAGAATGCTTTCCTTAATTCAGAATCCAAAGGTGTGACTCAGGTGTGGCTTTGGGGCGAGAGCCTTTGTCAAGGAGCCACAAGGAGCCAAGGAGCAGGAAGAGAGGAGAGGGAGGAAGGGAGGAAGGGAGGGGGGGGGGGAGGGAGAGGGAGGAAGTGAGGGAGGGAGAGGGAGGGAGGGAAGGGGGAGGGAGGGAGGGAGGGAGAGACGGAGAGGAAGGGAGGGAGAGAGGGAGAGGAAGGGAGGTGAGGGAAGAAGGGAGGGAGGGAGAGGGAAGAAGAGAGGGAGAGAAACAGACAGACAATTAGATAAATGAATACACAGACCGCGTAAGAAGAAGAAAAAAAAAAAAAAAGAGAGAAGAGAGAAGAAAAAAGGGACAAAGAAAGAGAACCAGACAACATTTTTTCCTGATGAGAGAAAAAAAAAAAAATTCCAATTTTGTCTGAGGAATACAATTCTTTTTGCGTGTGTTGGTACTCTTAGCCACGAATTTCCTCTATTTCCTCACCTGTGTTTTTTCCCCTGACGCCTCGGGCAGGGCTTTGCCTCTCGCTTTTCACTGGTATTTTGTAGATGATAATAATAATGATAGTAGTAATGATAATGATAGTAGTAATGATGATGATAGTAGTAATGATAATGATAGTAATAATATTAATGACAAGTAATAATAATAATGATAGTAATAATAATATTGAAAATAAAAATGGAAGTAGTAATAATAGTAATAATAATAATGAAAATAAAAATGGTAATAGTAATAATAATAATAAAAAAATAATAGTGATAATAAATACATATACTAAAATACGTATATTAAAGTACTATTTCCAATTGTTGAGAACAATAACACGGAAAAAGAAATCAGAAAAAGAATAACGTTAGAGAAGACAGAACATGAATAAAATGAATAAAACAAAGGATAAAACAAAGGAACAAGAGATTCACCTCATTAACCAAAACAATAAAAAAAACAATAAAAAGTGAAGCAAAATCATTGTGGTCATTTGCCAAAAGGCGATAAATCAAAAAATAAACAAATAAAATAAATAAATAAAACAAGAGCAAATAATTTTCACTTCCCCCACTAATGAAAACAATAAAAAAAAACTAAAACAAAAACAAAAAAAAAAAGAAAAAAAAGAGGAATAAATAGAAAAACGATTTTGCAAGAACCTTTCTCTTGACAAACACATGACAATATAACAAAGAAGGTTTTTTTTTACATCTGTCTCCCACCGAGATCACAAAGAAACGAGATGAGACGTGGACAGATAGACGTGGATAGATAGACACAAAGGACAAAGGACAATCCAAAGACGACGACGAGAAGAAGAAGAAGATGATGAAAGAGAAGACGATGAAGAAGAGGAAGGAGAAGGAGAAGATGAAAGAGAATACGAAGAAGAAGAGGAAGGGGAAGGAGAAGGAGAAGATGAAAGAGGAGAAGAAGAAGAAGAAGAAGAAGAAGAAGAAGAAGAAGAAGACGATGAAAGTGAAGACGAAGAAGAAGTAGAAGTAGAAGAAGAAGAAGAAGAAGAAAAAGAAGAAGAAGACGAAGAAGAAGGAGAAGAAGAAAGAGAAATAAAGAGAAGGAGAAGAAGACGAAGAAGAATTAAGAGAAAAAAGAAGAAAAAAATTAAGCGAAAATGATAAAGAAATGACAACAACCGTAAAGAAACTGTATTTTCCTCCTTTGTCTTCTTTCCCTTGTATTTGCCGAGGTGAAAACAAAGAATCTTAAGTCATAAAGAGAAGAGTAATTGTATTTCTTTTTAACGACACCCATTGTGGTCTGATTTCAAAGGTACTGTTATATACGGTGATCCATTACCGAGTGTGTTTGGAAATCCGCAGCTGTGAATGGTTTCATTGTATATGTAAGGAGTAACGTCTATCTATATCTATCTATCTAACCATCTCCTTATTTGTCTGTCTATCTATCTATTTATCTAACCATCTATTCATCTGTCTGTCTATCAATCTAACCATCTATTTATTTGTCTGTCTGTCTATCTATCTATCTAACCATCTATTTATCTGTCTGTCTATGTATCTAACCATCTATCTATCTGTCTATCTATCTATCTGTCTGTCTATGTATCTAACCATCTATTTATCTGTCTATCTATCTATCTATTAATCTACCTATCTATCTATATATATATATATACTCTCTATATATCTATCTATCTATATATATATGCCAATCTATCTACCAATCTATCAATCTATCTACCTATATCAAGCATAACATAACTGCAATCCACACACCTACATTTTCAACATCTCTCAGAAAACGTTTCTTTACGACCTCCCCAGGAAACGTTTCTTCGTCAACCAATGGGCCTCACAGCTGACCCAACATTCATCAAAAAGCGAAATACATTAAAAAAATAATATCAACAAGCGTGCGAATCAAATACCTAAAAACAAAGAACTATAACAACTAAATAACAAATCAAATAACTAGAACCAACGACAGCAGCAAGAACAACAAAGTAAACAAAGAAAAGAAAGCAAAAAAACTGAGGTTATTGACCCAGCTGGCTCCACGCACCGTTGGTAGCGGAGCGCGGCTCATTAAAGGGACAATCAAATGCCCTTCTGGTTTGGAATTAAGGGCGGGATTTGGTCTCAAACGATGAGTAATGGAGGTCGGTGTATCATGGATAGATGGATGGATAGATAGAAAGAGAGATAGATAGATAGACACAAAGAGATAGAATAAGGCAGATGGATGGATAGATAGATATATAAATTGAGAGAGAGAGAGAGAGAGAGAGAGAGAGAGAGAGAGAGAGAGAGAGAGAGAGAGAGAGAGAGAGAGAGAGAGAGAGAGAGAGAGAGAGAGAGAGAGAGTGAGAGAGAGAGAGAGAGAGAGAGAGAGAGAGAGAGAGAGAGAGAGAGAGAGAGAGAGAGAGAGAGAGAGAGGGGGGGGTCCCTGCCTATCGATGACGTCATAATAACACGTGGACTTCGCAAAAATAAACAAAGTGTAGGAGGAAGGCCAATGAGGGGTGGAGTGGGGATGGGGGGGGGGAGAAGGGGGGACCCGCCGGCTATATAAAAGAGACACGTAGCCGGCAACCACGAACTGTAGTCATGGCATTTCCGGCAATGAATTTACTAATCCCCCGCCCCCGCCCCCCCCTCCTACTTTCCCCTTTCCCCCCCCCCTTCCCCTTCCCTTCCCCCCCCACTCCCCATCCCCCGCTTACCCCTCCTTCTCTCCCTCTCCTCCCCTTCCTCACCCCCTCACCCTCCCCTCCCTCTCATTTCCACCGGCCAACTTCTCATTAAAATCATTCTTATCTTTCATTCTCGCTTCTCATTTCATTCTCATGCTTCCCTCGAGACAAAAAAATAAAAATAAAATAAAATGAAAAAATAAAAATAAAGGCTTATTTTCCCTGATTTCTCATTTTACTTCAAATTCGTCTGATATTAAAAGCCTTTTCTGTGCCATTAATAATGAGATGAGCGAATGACCTGAAAAGATGGCAGATATTTCCTAACATGTTCTGGTCTAACTCCATTTCCAGGATTTCAGATATTTTGACACACACACACATACACATATGTTTGAGTGTGTGTGTTTGAGTGTGTGTGTGTGTGTGTGTGTGTGTGTGTGTGTGTGTGTGTGTGTGTGTGTGTGTGTGTGTGTGTGTGTGTGTGTGTGTGTGTGTGTTTGAGTGTTTGTGTGTGTGTGTGTGTGTGTGTGTGTGTGTGTGTGTGTGTGTGTGTGTGTGTGTGTGTGTGTGTGTGTGTGTGTGTGTGTGTGTGTGTGTGTGTGCGCGCGAATGCAACGACAACTTCCACAAAATCCTTTAAAAAAAAATCAGAGCAAAAAAAAATACCAAGGTGTTGTGTTACTCGAAGACCAACGACCCTGCAAGCACCGTGCTTCAGGGCGATCAAAGCAACGCCACCTGAGCCGACCACCTGACTACCCCCCCCCACCCCCCCCTCCCCCTCCCGAAACCAGCTGTGTCTGTGCGCCAACGAAGCCACCTATCCGATCATTAACTGCTAAATGATTCTAGTCATTTCGATGATGATTCATCGGGTAAATAAATCCAATCCTACAGTCAGACAGACAGACAAACGAGAGAATTCTACAGCCTCGCAGACATAAACACGATGAAGCAATAAACCGAATTTTATCATCATTTTTTTTTTTTTTTGTTATTTTCTTTTTTGTCATTTACAACTTTTAGGGCAATGGCCTGGTAATCATGGGAAAGGAATATTGCAAAAAAAAAAATAGTGCAATACAGTTACCGCAATTTTCTCGCGTGCTTGATCTGTATATAACTTTCATTACGATTGCAAAAATCCTCTTGCAACAACGTGACAAAACAGCCAGATTTTGGCGCATATTCTCTGAGTCATCGTCTCTCGTGTGGATTTTTTTTTTTTTTTTAAGTGGTAGTGATAATAATCATGATGATAATCGTTATTGTGACTCATTATCGTATTGTCCGTTTTGAATCGACTAATAAAATGAAATTAAGCGTTCCGAATGTCATCAATTTCACAACAAAATGAAACTTTGGGATCAGAACCTCAAGATACCAATACCATTCCTCTTTACCGCGTTAATTACCTGTCAGTCACCTATCACCACCTGCGCCACCTGAGACTACATTGCCACATAAACACACTCACACACACACACACACACACTATCCCTCCATCTGCCATCTTTCTAAATCTACCTATCAAGGCCACCATCACGAGAGTGTACCACCTGTCACGACCTCTGCACCATCTTGACCACCTGTCCACATTAGCGCCCCCGGTTATCAAAGTCTTGGCCAGCTTTCTTGTCCATCTGCCAACGTCTCCGTCTCCTCTTGCCTTTTTCTTGGACTTGAATTCTTCTGGGAACTTCAGTTAAACGGGAATTCCCCTTCTCTCCTCCCCTCCTGCACCCCCCCCCCCCTACAACTCCCAAACGCCAGACGGTCGAGTGTTTGAAAAGATCTATTTCTCTCTCTCTTTATGTCTCTCTCTCGCTCCCTCCCTCCCTCTCTCTCTCTCACACACACACACATTTAGTTCATTCTCGATCCATCTACCTTTAATTATCTCTATCCCTCTCCACTTCCATGGTACATTAAACATTCTCTCATTAAATATTTTTTACAATAGCAACACACATCTAAAGCGCCTTAATCATCAATCACAACATACATTTACTACTTACATCCACCATCACACAGCATCAAGCACCATGTTTAACACGCGACACCATACCACCTCGACAGCACTATTCACTACCATATTTAGCCTCCATACCGCACGTTGCCAGCACCCTACACACTTTTCCCTTCGGGTTGCTGGCTTCTTTGCCTTTTGCTGTCTTTCCCCTCATCATCACCGCCCCTCTTTCCACTTATTTTACTTATTCTTTTCTTTCTCTTTCGTTTCATTCTCTCACTTCTCTCTCACCTTTCATTTGTCTTTTGATTTCACATGTTTCTCCTCCTCCTCCTCCTCCTCCTTTATGCTCATGGAGCAGCGACCTCAAGCACAATATCACAAGTCTGCCACAGCACAAAAAAATTCCGAAAGCATTCCTTCGTTTCGGTATTTGAAGCACCCACGCGCGAGGGGCTAAGTCAGACACACATGCACGGCCTAATATGTACGAGACAGCTTTTAGGCGCACACTCACACGCTCGCTCTTTGGTACGCCTAAACTTCTGTGTTAGTCGGTTATACAAAAAGTAGAAAAATGCGACCTAAAATGTAGCCAGGAAAACGGAAAATGAATGGCCTCCAACACCAAGAGATAAAGAGAAGAGAAATCACTGCTTGTTTTGGCTACGATGTTTGTAAAAGGACACTCGTTAACGTAGTTTTTATTTATCTATACATTTCTGGTCGAAATGATAGCATTCTACAAAGTGGAAAATCACTTTGCATTTCGGAGGAAATCTCGGTGTACAGTCTTCCGTCCCAGCGTGTACAGGATTAAAACCCCATCCTTCAAGGCTCGGGGACATGGGGACCCCTTTCCCGCACGCTTAGAGAACACTTGTACACTTTTACTTGCCGGAGCAGCTGCAGAAGAAGACAAAAACATCGGGAGCAGCAGTTCGGGTGGCAAGAGTACATCGAGGAATGTAAAATGGATGTATTTGGTACAGAAAGTACATCGTCGATTATACTTGATATGTGAGTCAGGTGTTGGCGTTGGGGTGAGAGGGGGTTGGGGGCATCAGGTGTTCATCAAGGTGTCGGCCACGGCTTGTGGTGGCGTATGTGGGCGGCCATGTGTGTGTGACTGTGGGCGTGACAAAGTGTCGGGCTCCACTCGCAGTCGAGGGTCATATGTATTGGTCGAGTGGCAGAGGCCCCGCGGCGCTGGCGGCGAAGTGCGAGCGCAGGGCGAGGGCGGCCAGGTGCGGGGAGCCCTTGTGGCAAGGGGCGCGCCAGGACGTCTTCCTTGTGAATTATGATCCCCTTCCGCACGAGCGCCGCTGCGGGGCCGTCACGACTCCGACTCCAAAGGGCGAGCAAGGAACCGACCTGTGTGCCGTGGGCGGGGTAGCCTCGGGGGGCGGGAGCGCGGCGGTCGGGGTCCTCCTGCCGCGGCTGATAGTTCCTGGTGGCGGTGGGTCCTGAGGCGAGGCGGGTCGAAGCCACGCCGGCACGACCTCGGCTTGGCTGCGGCGTTCGGCGGCGAGATGGGACGGCGGCGAGCGCGTGTGTCCCCAGCACTGGGCTAGCGTTGACTGCCCGGACTCTCTCTCGGCCTGCCCTGCGCCCCTGCCCACCAGACCCATATCACGCCCGTACGCCCATCACCTGGCCCGTGCCCCCACCCGCCCCCCTACCCGTCCACCCACGCCCTCGTCTCTAGGTCTCCACTCAAGGACAGTTATGAAAAGCCAGCTAAAAGCTTGAGTATGGAAGATGGGATGGCCGAGCGGGTATGTGCTGGGCGGGATATAAATAGGCCCTCAGCACGCCGCCGCCCGCCGCACGTGCCCTCGATACCCGCACCGCCTCCGCCCGCCCCCTCCATTACCCCCTTCGCCCCTTATCAGTCCCGCCGAGGCCCTTAACATGCACACCACGCGATAAGGGGGAGGGGGGGGGCGGGAAACACACCTCACTTATGCCGGGCTCAACCC
>NC_091582.1:6289869-6304869 GCF_042767895.1 Penaeus vannamei
ACGAAAGGAAAAAAAACAGAAAGAAGAAAAGCGAACATTAAAATATAGTGGACAGAATAAAAAACGAAAAACAAAGAACAGAGAAAAAACAAACAAACAAACATTCGCAGAAACACACACGTCACATCAATAACAACAACAACAGACCACACAAACAAACAAAGAAGACTAAAATAAACCAGAAAAAAATTGTGTTTGTGAGGAGCCTGAATGAGAAATGAGAAAGTCACGCACAGGCGAATATGAGGTAAGACGCAACGGTTACAATTTCAAATCCTAAAATGTCAGTGAATGTAGGTTAGCTTAAGTGATGTGTTTTCGTCTGCGATACGTGTATTTCGATAAATTATATATATTCTTGTAATAACGGATATTCTTATAAGGGATATATACTCTCTTAAGTGATACTATCATTTACTTACATTGATAGGTGGTAAGTGACATGTTCTTAAAAATAACTTATATTCATACAAATAATGTTAATGTTAATGTGATATCTTTTGGTAAATTGTGTTTTTTATAATCTTCCGTGTGAAAACCTCTTTAAAGTGGCGTGAACAAAAAAAATCAACAAAATTGAGACAGGGATGCACACTTTCCCACCTTCTGCGAATGCGTTGACGGAGCCTAGACTTCGGATTAAGATTAAGTCTGAACTTACTTATTAACCATGACTATGTCTCCACTTCAGTTAAATTTCGCAAATCTATCACTTGCATCACAATTCTATATAAATTCTCCCATCAGGATATTCAAGTAATCATTAATTGTATATCATCTAACTCTACCTTTGCCGAAGTCATGGCTCTAGCATCGCATTCGTATATTTTGCGGTAATAGTGGTGGTCTAAATAAGTATATGTAAGCACACTGTATATAAGTATATATAAGTATATATAGTATATTTAGTATAAAAGTATATATAAGTATATATAGCATATTTAGTATAAAAGTATATATAAGTATATTTAGTTGAAAAGTACATATAAATATATTTTGCATAAACATATATATATATATATATATATATATATATATATATATATATATATATATATATATATATATATATATATATTTGATATAAAATCACATATAATCATATTCAGTATACAAGCAGTATACAAGTATATTTAGTATAGAAGTACATATAAATATATCTAGTATAAAAGTATATATAAATATATCTAGTATAAAATTATATATAAGCATAAAATAAATATATAAGTATATAGATCTTGCTAGCGGTAACCTTGACTCGTGACTCACTTGGATGACTCGGAGATGGATGAGGAGGCCATCATGGACTCCACGCCCGACATGAGGACCTGGGCGCCGAGGAACCGGTTGAGGAGCGAGCGTGCCTGGTCGTCTGAGGTCACCTTCGCCTCGGGGTCAACTGCCGGAGGGGGAAACAAGGTCAAATTTGGGGAATTTTGTATGGTTGGGATTTTTTTTTTTTTGTATTATTGTAGGGTATGGGGTATGTTGGCTGGTTTAGAGGGCATGTGGTATGTTGGCTGCTTTTTAGGGTATGTGGTGTACTGGTTGTTTTCTTGGGGTATGTGGTATATTGGCTGGTTTCCGTTTCTTGTTTTGGTATGTTGGGTCCAGAAATATCTATGCGTTGTTTGACTTATTGCCTTTCTTCATCTCTCTCTCTCTCTCTCTCTCTCTCTCTCTCTCTCTCTCTCTCTCTCTCTCTCTCTCTCTCTCTCTCTCTCTGTAAGTATGTTTATAGACGAATAGAGCTATATAAATAAGGTTTATGGCCAAGTATCAATTTCTCACTCGTAAAAAAATAAATAAATAAAGAATACATAAATAAATACACAAATCACAATATATTATGACGACAGAAACTTCACAAATTCCCAATATCAATATAAATAACTTAAATTAGTCCTTATCTCTAATATTTCAAACTGACAAATGGCAGACAGGGGGTTGGGTACGGGGGGGGGGTATCGTCCGGGAGGTAAGAATTAAAGAAAACGGGATAAGATGAGAGGTTCTGAGAAAGCGGGAAATCATTAGGAGAATGGCCAGACTATATCAAATGAAAATAAAGTGCATACGAAATGGAATGTGGGAAAGGGCGGGAGGGAAATAATGATATCACATAAAAAAAATCATGATAAGAGACGTTTATCATGAAGGAGAGAGAGAGAGATGACAATAAGGATAAGAAAATATAGGATAAGAAAAAAAACTTGACAGGCAAATGATTGATAAAAGATTAAAAGTTGATTTTGTAACGCGCAGAAGGAAAAAAATACGTAACGGCTTAAACAAGGAAAGTGTAGGAATGAAACGAAAGAAGAGAGCGGGAAGAGGCAGAGAAAGATAGAGAATAAGAATTATATATATATATAATATAAATATATATATATATATATATATATATATATATATATATATATATATATATATATATATATATGTGTGTGTGTGTGTGTGTGTGTGTGTGTGTGTGTGTGTGTGTGTGTGTGTGTGTGTGTGTGTGTGTGTGTGTGTGTGTGTGTGTGTGTGTGTGTGTGTGTGTGTTTGAAAGGAAAAATACTCTACCGTGTTGATAGTAAGGTAGAAAAACCCAAAATGCATAAACTAGATTTATTGAAGTAAGTTTCGGAATCGTCCTCGATTCCATCTTCGGGTCAGACACTGTTGTCTCACTTACTTCAATAAATCTAGTTTGTGCATAATGTTTTTTTCTCCCATATATATATATATATATATATATATATATATATATATATATATATATATAAAGACAGAGAGAGAGAGAGAGTATATATATATATATATATATATATATATATATATATATATACATACATATATATATATATATATATATATATATATATATATATATATATATATATATATATCAAAAGACAGAGAGAGAGAGAGAGAGAGAGAGAGAGAGAGAGAGAGAGAGAGAGAGAGAGAGAGAGAGAGAGAGAGAGAGAGAGAGAGAGAGAGAGAGAGAGAGAGAGCGAAAGAGAAGAACAAGGGATTTTGAGAGGAGAAAAGAGAAGGGGCTGTTTCCCCTTTTAGATACTTATGGATGTCTTCCAACAAGGTCTATAAACATTCAAAATGCGCCCAAACAGAACTCCTCTCTGTGGGGACAAGTAGGGGGTGGAGGGGAGGGTGGGTGGGGGTGGGGGAAGTGGGGGTGGGGGCGATCCTCTCTGTGGGGACAAGTAGGGGGTGGAAGGGGAGGGGGGGTGGGGGTGGGGGTGGGGGCGATCCTCTCTGTGGGGACAAGTAGGGGGTGGAAGGGAGGGTGGATGGGGGTGGGGTGAGTGGGGGCGATCCTCTCTGTGGGAACAAGTAGGGGGTGGAAGGGAGGGTGGATGGGGGTGGGGTGAGTGGGGGCGATCCTCTCTGTGGGGACAAGTAGGGGTTGGAAGGGAGGGTGGGTGGGGGTGGGGGAAGTGGGGGTGGGGGCGATCCTCTCTGTGGGGACAAGTAGGGGTTGGAAGGGAGGGTGGATGGGGGTGGGGTGAGTGGGGTAGGGGCGATCCTCTCTGTGGGGACAAGTAGGGGGTGGAAGGGAGGGTGGGTGGGGGTGGGGAAGTGGGGGTGGGGGGCGATCCCTCTGTGGGGACAAGTAGGGGGTGGAAGGGAGGGTGGATGGGGGGTGGGGTGAGTGGGGGCGATCCTCTCTGTGGGAACAAGTAGGGGGTGGAAGGGAGGGTGGGTGGGGGTGGGGGAAGTGGGGGTGGGGGCGATCCTCTCTGTGGGGACAAGTAGGGGTGGAGGGGAGGGTGGATGGGGGTGGGGTGAGTGGGGGCGATCCCTCTGTGGGAACAAGTAGGGGTTGGAAGGGAGGGTGGGTGGGGGTGGGGGAAGTGGGGGTGGGGGCGATCCTCTCTGTGGGGACAAGTAGGGGTTGGAAGGGAGGGTGGGTGGGGGTGGGGGGGGTGGGGTAGGGGCGATCCTCTCTGTGGGGACAAGTAGGGGGTGGAAGGGAGGGTGGATGGGGGTGGGGTGAGTGGGATGGGGGCGATCCTCTCCGTGGATTAGGGGTGATAGACAGGGAGGTTGAGGGGAGAGGGAGGGGGGAGATGAGAGGGAGGGTGGACGGTTGAAATGGGGGGGGGCTGTTGAGCAAGACTTTTTTTTTCTTATATCACTAAATCCTTTTTTAAAATCTTTCTTTCTTCGTGTTTGTTCGTAATCTCTCTGCCAAGTTGTCATTGTGTAAACCCTACGAGCATATGTGGAAACATAAACAACAGCAAGGTCACGCAAACACAAACACACACACACGCACACACACGTACGCGCACACACAAGCACTTACATGACGCAACTGTGTACACTCACTCTCGGTTTTCTCATTTACTCAGTCTTCTGTTTTTTCCCTCGCTTTCTCTTTCTTTATTTATTCCCCTCTTCTCCTGTCTCTTCTACGTAGCTTAATCTCTGTCTTGTTCCTCTCTCTCTCTTACTTTCTTTCTCTCTCTCTCTCTCTCTCTCTCTCTCTCTCTCTCTCTCTCTCTCTCTCTCTCTCTCTCTCTCTCTCTCTCTCTCTCTCTCTCTTTGTCAAAATCTTTCCTTCTTCTTCTTCTTCCTCTTCCCGTTCTCCCCTCCTTCCCCTTCGCCTCTCCCTTCCTCCCCTCCTCCTGTCACCCTTGACAACTCCCCCTCCTTCCCCAACCGAACCCCTAACCCCCCTCTGACCCCGCCACCCCCCCTCCTTCGCAGAATCGCCTGACGGCAGAAAACACACTCTCATAAAAATCATTTTCCTCGAGTATTTATGCGCCACTTGGGGGAGGGAGGAGAGGGTAGGGGGAGGAGGAGAGGGTAGGGGGAGGAGGAGAGGGTAGGGGGAGGAGGAGAGTGTAGGGGGAGGAGGAGAGGGTAGGGGGAGGGAGGAGAGGGGTAGGGGGAGGAGGAGGGTAGGGGGAGGAGGAGAGAGGGGGAGGGAGGAGAGGGTAGGGGGAGGAGGAGAGGGTAGGGGGAGGAGGAGAGGGTAGGGGGAGGAGGAGAGGGTAGGGGGAGGGAGGAGAGGAGGGGAGGGAGGAGAGGGTAGGGGGAGGAGGAGAGGGTAGGGGGAGGAGGAGAGGGTAGGGGGAGGAGGAGAGTGTAGGGGGAGGGAGGAGAGGGTAGGGGGAGGGAGGGAGGAGAGGGTAGGGGGGAGGAGGAGAGGGAGGTAGGGGGAGGAGGAGAGGAGGGGGAGGGAGGAGAGGGTAGGGGGAGGGGGAGCGGGTAGGGGGGGAAGGAGGGGGTGGGGGGCGGAGGAGAGGGTAGGGGGGGGAGGAGAGGGTAGGGGGAGGAGGAGAGGGTAGGGGGAGGAGGAGAGAGAGGGGGAGGGAGGAGAGGGTAGGGGGAGGGAGGAGAGGGTAGGGGGAGGGAGGAGAGGGTAGGGGAGGAGGAGAGGAGGAGGGAGGAGAGGGTAGGGGGAGGAGGAGAGGGTAGGGGGAGGAGAGAGGAGGGGGAGGGAGGAGAGGGTAGGGGGAGGAGGCGAGGAAGGGGGGGGGGGTGAAGGGCACGTGACGATCGACGTTGCGACCCGATTAGGAGACTTGATTCGACTGGATAAAAAAAAAAAAAATTATTTACAGGGCAATTTCCATGCAAGAGTCGATTCGCTGACCATCTTAAGTTCAGCGGCTGGCCAGGTGGCGGCACCTGCCTGGGGGTTGGGGCAGGGAGGGAGAGGGTAGGGGGAGGGGGAGGGAGGGAGGAGGAGGAGGGAACATATGATTGCAAAGCGAGCTGTTCCTGTCGTTACTGACTGTTACTTTGTGTGGGTTATTCCTAAGTGATCGTTGTTATATATATATATATATATATATATATATATATATATATATATATATATATATATATATATATATATATATATATACATACATATATATATATATATATATTATATATATATATATATACATATACATACATATACATACATATACACACATACACACACATATATATACATATATTTGTTTATCTATCAATCTATCTCTATTCATCTTATCTCTTTATTTATCTATTGATTTATCTCTCTATTCATGTATCAACCTATCACTCTATCTCTCTATCTATCTATCCAACATTATCTTTCGTTATTATCTTTCGTTACTAGGTTTGTATTTTTCCTCAATCACCAACAATTGAGAATGAATATTTCCACATAACAAGCGATGTCGTTAGTCGATTTCGAATACATCTTCGCCAGCAAAATACATCTGTACATGCATTTCTGACGAAGATGTATTCGAAACCGGCCAAATACATCTCTCGTATGGCGAAGACATTCATTCCCGTCCATATTTTTTTCTTCTTTCATCAACAAGAATACGGTTCACACAACAATAATTTACCGTCTTGGAAACTCATAATCTTTTTTTGGGATTTTCGGCCATGTTTATTTCTACTTCTCTGCCGTCTCCTTAGAAAAAAAAATAATACGAAATTCTTCCCTCTTTCGTCTTAAACTAACAATCAGAAGGAACTTGAGAATGATGACTTGGGTTTTTCTGGGTGAGACGACCGTATCTCTTAAATTAAGTTTATTTTCGCGGAATCGCCAATTAAAGATCATTAAAACTCTACATCACGTTTTACGATTGGATATTTTGAAAAAAATAATAATCTAGTAATATATTTTGAGTCAGAATGGTCGATATTCCAAGAAACAACATGAGAAATACAAATTTGACCTCCTCTATTTATACTAACACACACATACACACACACACACAAATATCTATATTTGTTTTTCTATCTATCTAGCTACTCATCTATCTATTAATCTATTTATCTATCAATCTGTCGACTTATCTATCTATCTATCTACTAATCTACCTACCTACCTATCTATCTGTGTGTGTGTGTGTGTGTGTGTGTGTGTGTGTGTGTGTGTGTGTGTGTGTGTGTGTGTGTGTGTGTGTGTGTGTGTGTGTGTGTGTGTGTGTGTGTGTGTGTGTGTGCGTGTTTACATGACAATCAATATATACATGTAATATATACGTGACGAGATCAGTGTCCACCGTGGCATTGGTGTGTGACCTAGTCTTCGCTAATCCTCTTAGAGTAGCCGAGTCCACAGCATCGGTTATGTCAGCTCCTCCTCAAAGGGTGGAGCGAAATCTAACATGTGTATGAGCTGAGTAACAGAGTAAGGACGCTCTGTTGCACGAATGACCCATCTCTGTGACATGTGAGGGGAAAAAAGGAAGAGAATTCGATCGATCTCGTGTAATCTCTTATTTGCACAGCTTGTGTGATGGAGATAAGCCTTATCTATCTCTGTAGCGTGCGAATAGGTGTACTTAACACTAGAGATAACATCTACCTGTGCTCCTCGTCTGGAGATAGCTTATCGCCCGCGAGAAAAGCAGCTTCTCGTCGACCACAACTGCATTCGACAAACACAACGTTTTTCTAAGCAGCGCACTTAACCAACTGCGAGGAATGTGCCTCTCGCTTCACCGGCCGAATTAATTTTGTGTCACTGCCCACTGCGACTTTGAGGCGTTTCTCTGGCCTGGCCGATTCCCGCGTCCTCACAGGAGTTAAATCGGGGAGGCTAATCCGGCAGATTTTCGCGACGTCACACGAGGAATCTCCGGCGAGAGGCTGAGGCCGCGCGAACGGAGGAGGAAGGAAGACTGCGTCCCTTCGGCCACTCCCGCGTCGAGAACAGTGAGGGTGCACCACGAGGGGACGAAGGGGGAGGAGAGGGGAGGAGGAGGAGGAGGAGGAGGAGGAGGAGGGAGGAGAGGGGAGGACGTAGGTCCATGGGGGGAGGGCGGAAGAGAGGTGGAAGAGGGGAGGAGGCAAGCGGGGGAGGAGGGACAGTGCGAAAGGGGACGAGGGAGGGCAAAAGGGAAGGAGGCGGTTGTGGTAAGGGAGGAGGGCCAATGAGCAGAGGGCGCCCCGGGTCGTAGGCGTTATGTTAGGCGGAACCGAATGCCAGGTGCCCCCTACCCCTACCCCTGCCATGCCCGCTGCCCCTGCCGTGCCCTGCCTTGTCCATCTATCCCGCCAGACAAACACACGCCGCCCCTACCACCCCTCCCCCCCCTCGAATGGCGTTTCCCCGAGGGCTGGAAGGAGGGAGGGAAGGCTGGGTGAAACGCCAGAAAGGGAACTGTGGATAGGGAAAATATACAGCCTCAGGGTAAGCCACGGCACTTGTTTGCGGAGGTGCCATTGCATCGATCACGGCAACACCCGCCTGCCCATCGCTCAGGGGGAAGCCGTGTTGCGTGGCGCTTGCAGGAAAATCGGCGAGACTTCGCACGAAGCAATGTGACACGGGGAAAGAATAAGAAAGTATTCGGTCCTATTTACAAGGATTCGAAGCTAATAAAAGCTGCATAAATACTGCAAGTTTCCGCGCACGGGAAGCTCTGCCATTCATCATCGAAATTTATTCTATTGGAGAGAAGTCAAAGCTATTTCGCGTGTTTTCGAACTCCTAGCGCAACATGCTACACGTTTATGCAGGTGGATGAAACGGGTTCGCCATCTGAACGCACGCTGATTTGTTACAAGTGTCAAGTCAGACAGAAGAACGGATAAACCAAGCATCGTGCAGCAGCTTTACCACATGGGCTATAAAACAGCTCACACACCCCACAGACTTTCCACACGAAGCCAAGCAAACAAAACAAGCAAAAACAAATAAAAAACATCTATTTTTACCAAACCTAAATTAATAACAATATTAATAATGAAATAAATACAAGAAATCCACCTCACGAGGCGTTCGTCTAAAGCGGATTCAGAAAACCGCAGGCTCGATCGCCCCTTCGCGCGCGCCAGAACACAACAGTAGAAATAGCTCGGGCATAGGGCGAACAAACCCCTCAGGAAACAGTGGGCGCAGAGCAGGCAGGTTGGCAGGGGCTGAGTACACGTCCGCCCACTGTTTGTTGACGTTGTAGTGTGCACAAACAGCCCAGAACTGACTGCTGAGCCTAAAAGTAGTCTCGGACAATGTATGTTCAGGTTGGCACCGGCGCTGTTTTATTGGCGGTGGACGCGGCCTGTCAGGAAATGGCTCCTTTGAACTATCGACATGACTCGTTCATTAATTTATGTCCCTTTCTTCATGTTTTACGGTTTTATGTGTATAAGCCGAAGAGACACTTGTTCACTTCAGCGCGACGACAATCTCCTGATATTTTAGGAAATCTCTTGTGCGTGACTCGACAGTCTGTACCCTTCCGCGTACTTTAAAAATAACGACAGCTTTACATCAGCGCCGGCGAGCGTGAAAGGCGGAGGAGAATAAGAGGAAGAGAAAGAAAAGGAGGTTTCTTTTTTTTCCTTTAATGCGCTTTAGATGATTCCGCTGTTTGTGAGGAATGTCGCGGAATGATGTAAAGGAATGTAAATACTCTCAAACACATAAAATCACACGCGCGCGCGCACGTATACTCTCTCTCTCTCTCTCTCTCTCTCTCTCTCTCTCTCTCTCTCTCTCTCTCTCTCTCTCTCTCTCTCTCTCTCTCTCTCTCTCTCTCTCTCTCTCTCTCTTCCTCTCTCTCTCCCTCTCTCTTTCTCTCTCTCTCTCCCTCTCTCCCTCTCTCCCTCCCCCTCCCCCCCCCCCCCTCTCTCTCTCTCTCTCTCTCGCTCTCTCTCTCTCTCTCTCTCTCTCTCTCTCTCGCGCTCTCTCTCTCTCTCTCTCTCTCTCTCTCTCTTTCTCTCTCTCACACACACACACGCACACACATACACCTCAAACAAGCACAAACAAACCACAAACACACACAAACCAACCAACAAACGGAGGCGCACACATTCACAAACGAACAAACACAAATTTAAATTTCTCCCAAATTAACCGTTAAAAAAACATCCGATATCAAAGTAGCACGAGAAGCTGCTGATCATTCATTATCAGATAAGTTTTTTATTAGGCTTCATATCACTATTTCTGTTAAATCTGAGATTAGAATCATTCGTAACGTATTTTTTTCGTCTTGGATAAGATTGATGTCATATGATTACCGTTACAGGCGCCATACAGAAAAATAATACTGGCAATATATGTGATGATGATGATTTACCAATAGCATAACATAACTAATAATAACAAAATACCAGTAATCACACTAACAGCCGTTACCAATAATAGTAATAACAATAGCAACAATTACAACGTCAAAATAACAATAACATCGTCACCTAGAACAACGATCTAAAAATAATTAAATCAAACATAAAAAAATAAACAAGTAAATAACGCCAAAAAAGTAACGAAGCGAGATCTCATATTCCCGCGCACGCACGGCGGATCCTGCACATAAGGCTACAGATTGATGCGAGATACAAACATTGACCTCATTTTCGCTCTCTCTTTCGGCCAAAACGGAGTGCAAGTTGCATGCAATGACGCGCTGATTTGCGATTTTGGGGCCGTATTTCCTCGAGGAAAGTTTTGGGGGAAAATGTCGCTTTTTTCTCTATTTTTTTCTTTCTCTTGTTTTATTCATCTATCTCTATCTCTTTACGTATGATTTAAAAAGCGTGACTATCTATACATACTTACACACATACACATCCATATACATACATACATATTTAAATGAATACACACACACACGTATATACAAATATATATGAATAAATATACACATATATACATACAAAATTCTACCTACGAATATCCGGTTCTTATTCCCCATCCAACCCGAAAGGCGATCTTCCAATGGTTTATAAAGAGCCTAAAGTCAGCTATTCAATCTTTCTCGAAAACCACTGCTCAAGATTTGTGGTTTTGGGGGGACGGGGTGGGGGTGGAGGGGGTGGGTAGAGGACGCTTGGTTATAACGGCCGCGTAGTTGCGAAAGATGGGGAATACGCAGTTTTGGTAAGAATTATATATATATATATATATATATATATATATATATATATATATATTTTTTTTTTTTTTTTTTTTTTTTTTTTTGTTTATGGTTATTTATTTTTAGACTATTCATTTGAGGTTATGGAGTGATTGTAAAAAGCTAGATTTTATAAAATTTTCGTAGGGCTTTATATATACACACATATTCATCCACACACTCACACACACACACACACACACACACACACACACACACACACACACACACACACACAAAACACACACACACACACACAACACACACGCACACACACACACACACACAACACACACGCACACACACACACACACAAACACACATATCATTCTCATCATGCACCTTCATGGCGATACACTAAATCATGCCTGTGGTCGCCGCCGCCCACACAGTAGACCGGATATAGAAGGGCGGGCGCTCGTCACGTTCAAAGACCTATTAAAATGTGTTCCTGATTTCGCCAATGTGTATATGTGCATGTACGTATGTGTGTATGTGTATGTATGTACGTATGTATATATATGAATACACACACACACACACACACACACACACACACACACACACACACATATATATATATATATATATATATATATATATATATATATATATATATATATACACATTTATACACACACACACAAACAAATGTACATACATATATACATATTTATATATATGTATACATACACACACACACACACACATATATAGGCATGTGTGTATGAGTAAATACAATTCAATCATTAGCTTATACTTATAAATACAGAAAGGTAGTTGGACAGAGAGAGAGAGAGAGAGAGAGAGAGAGAGAGAGAGAGAGAGAGAGAGAGAGAGAGAGAGAGAGAGAGAGAGAGAGAGAGAGAGAGAAAATACAAGGGCGCGAGTGTCCCCACGCCCATCACTCACCGGCCTCTGTGGCGCCCATGCGAGACAGCACATCGGAGAAACCCGTGACCTTGGACCGGTCCTCAAGGAAGCTGCGTCCCTCCCTCATCTCTCCGGCGTCGTCTCCCTCGCGGCTGACGCTGAAGGAGGAGCTGCCTGTGTGCTCGACGGTCGCGCTCGAGGATGACGTCACCACACGCGAGCCTAGAGCCGGAGGGACGGGGTCGGAGGGGGGAGAGAAAGGAAAAAGATCAGAGGCGGCGGGGGCTGCGCGGATGACCTGGAGTGTGACTCTCCCCGACCAGTGCGTGATTATGGGCAAGAGGTGGCTAATCCTTTTGGGCAACTGGAGGAGGTCGGGGGCTCTTTACGTGATCTGCAAGTCCACTTGAGGGAGAAACCGAAAGGAAAAAAAATATATGTTGCATTTTCTATAAATATATATATATCCATGGGGGTATAATGTATACATATCATCAGGATTTCGCCAGGGCGGGATATACACAATGAGGTTATTTGTTACACTGAGTATAACCCCGAACAAACCACCATGACAGGCAACTGAAGGGAAAAAAATATATGGCTTCATGGAACCATAAGAGAAGTTGTATCCTTGCAAAATACAGCGTGAGGTCTGATGTACAAAAAACGTAGCAAAGGAACGAATGAGAATGAATATCTTCACAATACAAGAGATGTATTTTACCAGCTTCGAACATATCTTCGAAACCGGTCAAACAGATCTCTTGTAGTGTGAAGATATTCTCATTCATACCTTTTTCTACATTTGTCCACATGAATACGGTATTTAAAGGTCCATACCATCGTCACGGCGTGAAGATGTGCACAAAATACACCATACACAAAACACCGAATGTCCACGTGTTGTTTTTAGTCAAACACAGAAGCAGGTAACGAAGCTACCCTTGTTGGGGGGAAAAGAATGTGTATTTTATGTATAAAGCTTATTCCCTTTAAGCACTTTGAACCTCTTGTGTTCAGGATGAAGCAAACCAAAATTAAAACGAAAGAGATTATGTATATGAAGGAAGCTACGCCACTGAAGCATTTATGAACAAGGATATGATTACAAATTCCCATTTAATCGCAATCCTTTATGTAAGGTAAAAAAATCAAAAGCAACACTTAGAAGGAAAAAAGCACGTCGTCTGTATTCATATATATATATATATATATATATATATATATATATATATATATATATATATATACATACATACATATATATATATATATATATATATATACATACATATATACATACATATATACATACACATATATATACATATACATATATATACATACACTCACACATACATATATATACATATATATATATATATATATTTATATATATATATATATATATATATATATATATATATATATATATATATAAAACAATAAACCCCCTTCATCATCTTAAAAGGTAACAAAGGCCGGAAAGCAGAGAGGAGACAAGGAGGGTCAACAATAGACAGGTAACAAGCAGAGCCACGAGGCGAGCAGGAACCACCAGCGCAACAATGGCGGGCCGCGCGCACTCACGCCCGCACGAACGCATCGCGATTCTCACACAGACAAGCACTCGTCACCCGCTGGTCGCTCATCACCTTTGGTCATGTCAGTTCACTCTCATGTCTCTCTGGGAAGTGAGGGGGTGAGTCTGAGTAAGGGCCTGGAAGTCTGTGTGGATGCAATTGTGATGATCGATGTATAAGTACATTGGCTTCGCTCCTAAAAATAACCTGCATGACATATCTATCCATCTATGCTCTCGGTGTGATGCAAGAGTGAGTGCACCTGCAGGAGTTACCAGACTAAACACCGGGGGAGACTTCTAGTGTGCAGCTGCCTTTACACCAAGGGCAGCGGGCCACCAGAAAATCTGCCTGTACTTCCTTAAGAGAACTACTACCTTATAAACAGCCAGGGGATCCTTACAGCACAAGAGACACCGTAAAACGAACTGCACCGAACGCGTCCGCAGCCCCACGCAAATCGCAACGAAAACGAAACGCGATTTTGGGCCGGGATGCACACTGCAAACGAGGCCGAGTGTGGATGGAGCAAAGTACATGACCGGCCAGTGTGTGAGAAAGCGTCAAGGTGAAGAGCGCTACTGGGACAAGGTCCTCCTTCCCCCTCCCCCCGTCGCTACTCAAAACCCTGCAACGTAACACTTTTCGGTAAACACACCAAAATCTCTCGTCTTCACTCAGGACGCGTAGCCTCATTGTGAGGCGCTGCGCTGCCATTCGCATTTCATCCCCCGCTGAAATAACTAGCAACAACAGCCACTAATTAGCCCTTAATGTCATGTTTAAGTGGCTCTTGTTGTGACCTGAACCTTCCCTGACCTCACCTTCCCCACCACACTCTCACTCGCTTCCGCAGTGTCTCTACATAAAACTCTTTGCTGGATAACCAAATATAGTTACTCGTGGCTAATTCCCTCATTGAGTGAATCTTAACAATTTCAAAGACGCGTCCATGAGCACTCGTGACAGTGGCAACTCACCCTAATAACCCCTCGACCCTACCCACGAACCGCGCCTCCCGAGGAACCCTGCGCGAGAAGGGCTCCGAGCGCAGACGATCGACTTCTTTGTACTCCAGTTACGATTTCCTCGTCGTGATTAATATATACAAACATGCTATAGATATATATTTTCTAAATTTGTATCGACAGTAGCACGCTCAGTCAAGCAATAAAGAAATAACGAGGAAATGCACAGAGCACACACGCGAAACTATAACACTACCGTAACACCCAATATGAAAAGGTCAACTCACTCTCCCGACATGTAACGTCCACAGTCCACCTGAGATGAACTCCCCGTGAGATGAGAACAGGACGAGACAACGCAAATCGTGTTCTAATCACCTTTGTTATTGCCGTGTTCTTCCTGGAGGCCCTTTGTACGCGAGGGAATTCCACACACACTTCACTAATGTAACGAAATAGTTTAGAGTAACTCCTGTTTGAAAAAAAGCTTCGCGCCAGTTCTTGATTCCCGTGGAAACCAGTGCGACCTGCCTCCAAGGGGATGGGTGAGTGAGTGAGTGTTGAGTGTGTGCGTCTGTGTGTGAGTGTGTGTGGACGTGCGTGCGTCTGTGCGTCCCAACCGCCCGTCAACCAGCTGATCGGCCACCGCTGACCGCATATCGTGTCGGAAACGATCGCTCAGGCAAAATTCCCTCCAATTTTTCT
>NC_091582.1:6309869-6329869 GCF_042767895.1 Penaeus vannamei
CTATGTGTGGCATGAGTAATATCTTGAGAAGTCTGATGGGCTGTGTGAGAAGTGTGTGAGGTAAACCTCTGACTGGTAGCCTGATGGCGGCTAGTATGCTGAGATTTGTCTACTTTCAGTACAGTGTTTGTCACATCACCTTGCTTTGTAACTTCCTTTAAAGTGTCACTTCCACCTGATGGGAGATTCTGGCTGTCTGTGTGATCTGAGGGATGACCTGGACGACCCTTGTCCTCAGGGCGATCTGATGGGTGGCCAGGACGATCAGGACGTCCCTGATCATGAGGGCGATCAGGACTACGCCTGTCACCCGGACGTTCTCCTTCTGGGACTGGCACACGGTGTCCAAACTTATCCACGTAATAGTACGTAACTCCTGGACGATCTGAAGGCTGGCCAGGCTGACCCTGGTCATCAGGGCGATCTGAAGGGCGGCCTGGACGATCCTTGTCATCCGGGTGGCCAGGACGACCCTGGTCATCGGGACGATCAGGACTACGCTTGTCACCCGGACGTTCTCCTTCTGGGACCGGTACACGATGGCCAAACTTGTCCACATAATAGTAAGTCACACCTGGACGATCTGAAGGTTGGCCAGGTTGACCCTGGTCATCAGGGCGATCTGAAGGACGGCCTGGACGATCCTTGTCATCAGGGCGATCAGGACTACGCCTGTCACCCGGACGTTCTCCTTCTGGGACCGGTACACGATGGCCAAACTTGTCCACATAATAGTAAGTCACACCTGGACGATCTGAAGGTTGGCCAGGTTGACCCTGGTCATCAGGGCGATCTGAAGGACGGCCTGGACGATCCTTGTTATCAGGGCGATCTGAAGGACGGCCTGGATGATCCTTGTCATCAGGGCGATCAGGACTACGTCTGTCTCCGGGACGTTCTCCTTCTGGGACTGGTACACGATGGCCAAACTTGTCCACGTAATAGTAAGTCACACCTGGACGATCCTTGTCATCAGGACGATCTGAAGGACGGCCTGAACGATCCTTGTCATCAGGGCGATCAGGACTACGTCTGTCTCCGGGACGTTCTCCTTCTGGGACTGGTACACGATGGCCAAACTTGTCCACGTAATAGTAAGTCACACCTGGACGATCTGAAGGTTGGCCAGGTTGACCCTGGTCATCAGGGCGATCCTTGTCATCAGGGCGATCTGAAGGACGGCCTGGACGACCCTGGTCATCAGGACGATCCTTATCATCTGGGTGGCCAGGACGATCCTTGTCATCGGGATGTTTAGGACGTCCCTGATCATCAGGGCGATCAGGACTACGTCTGTCTCCGGGACGTTCTCCTTCTGGGACTGGCACACGGTGTCCAAACTTGTCCACATAATAGTACGTAACTCCTGGACGATCTGAAGGCTGGCCAGGCTGACCCTGGTCATCAGGGCGATCTGAAGGGCGGCCTGGACGATCCTTGTCATCCGGGTGGCCAGGACGACCCTGGTCATCGGGACGATCAGGACTACGCTTGTCACCCGGACGTTCTCCTTCTGGGACCGGTACACGATGGCCAAACTTGTCCACATAATAGTAAGTCACACCTGGACGATCTGAAGGTTGGCCAGGTTGACCCTGGTCATCAGGGCGATCTGAAGGACGGCCTGGACGATCCTTGTCATCAGGGCGATCAGGACTACGCCTGTCACCCGGACGTTCTCCTTCTGGGACCGGTACACGATGGCCAAACTTGTCCACATAATAGTAAGTCACACCTGGACGATCTGAAGGTTGGCCAGGTTGACCCTGGTCATCAGGACGATCCTTGTCATCGGGACGATCTGAAGGGCGTCCTGGACGATCCTTGTCATCTGGGTGGCCAGGACGACCCTGGTCATCGGGACGATCCTTGTCATCAGGGCGATCAGGACTACGCCTGTCTCCAGGACGTTCTCCTTCTGGGACTGGCACACGGTGCCCAAACTTATCCACGTAATAGTAAGTCACACCTGGACGATCTGAAGGCTGGCCAGGCTGACCCTGGTCATCAGGACGATCCTTATCATTGGGATGTTTAGGACGTCCCTGATCATCAGGGCGATCAGGACTACGTCTGTCTCCGGGACGTTCTCCTTCTGGGACCGGTACACGATGGCCAAACTTGTCCACGTAATAGTAAGTCACACCTGGACGATCTGAAGGTTGGCCAGGTTGACCCTGGTCATCAGGGCGATCCTTGTCATCAGGGCGATCTGAAGGACGGCCTGGACGACCCTGGTCATCAGGACGATCCTTATCATCTGGGTGGCCAGGACGATCCTTGTCATCGGGATGTTTAGGACGTCCCTGATCATCAGGGCGATCAGGACTACGTCTGTCTCCGGGACGTTCTCCTTCTGGGACTGGCACACGGTGTCCAAACTTGTCCACATAATAGTACGTAACTCCTGGACGATCTGAAGGCTGGCCAGGCTGACCCTGGTCATCAGGGCGATCTGAAGGACGGCCTGGACGATCCTTGTCATCTGGGCGGCCAGGACGACCCTGGTCATCGGGACGATCTGAAGGACGGCCTGGACTATCCTTGTCATCAGGCTGATCTGGACGACCTTTGTCATCAGGGCGACCAAGACGACTCTTGTCTTCTGGATGTTCTCCTTCAGGAACTGGCACACGATGTCCAAATTTATCTACATAATAGTAAGTTACTCCTGGACGATCTTTGTCATCAGGGCGGTTAGGACGATCCTTGTCATCAGGCTGATCACGATGTTTATCTGATGGGTCGTCAGGGTGATCCCTTGGGCGTCCTTTATCCTCAGGCTGGCCAGAAGGATCATCTTGTGGAATTTCTCTTGCTGGAGAAACTCGAGTTGGTAATCCAGCAGCATGAGTTGGGGTTGGTTTGTCTTTTGGTCCAAAGTACACTGAATAAGACCCACCGCCACCTCCTCCAGCTGAGGGATCTGGTGAAATTGTGTAAGTATAGTGATAAGTGACAGGTGGCTTGGTGATCTTCTTGGTGCATCGTGTATACTTGTAAGAGTTAAGGATGGAGTCTTCAATTTCATGGATGTCTCTTTCAGGAGTATGGCGACGGCAATTGCAAGATTCACCTCTGGGCCTCATGTAACTCGGGACAGAGCTTGTAGTAGACACTCCAGAAAGGCTCTGTGTACTGTAAGTCCTGCCTTCAATGTCAGGGCTGGGTCTCCGACCTTGAGTATAATCAAGAGAGTTTTTCCTTGGATGGGAAACCCTTCGTACTCCTCGTCGCAGGTCATCAGATTCTGGGGTGCCCTCCCTTCCAGTGAATGGGGATCTACGAGTTGATATCCTTCGTCGTGTAGGATCATCATCTCTGTCAATACTTGATCTGCTAGGTGTTCTTCTGTCCTTCAAAGGCTCTCCTGTCTTACCCGGTTTTCTTGTCGCTTCAGGTTCCCTATCTACTGATTTTCTTATCAATGGTGACGGCTCCCTCTCACCTGGACGGCTCGGTTTTCTACCAGTTGTCACTGGCTCCTTATCGCCAGGGCGGCTAGGTTTTCTACCAGGTGTCACTGGCTCCTTATCACCAGGGCGGCTAGGTTTTCTACCAGGTGTCACTGGCTCCTTATCACCAGGGCGGCTAGGTTTTCTACCAGGTGTCACTGGCTCCTTATCACCAGGGCGGCTAGGTTTTCTACCAGGTGTCACTGGCTCCTTATCACCAGGACGGCTAGGTTTTCTACCAGGTGTCACTGGCTCTTTATCACCAGGTTGACTCGGTTTTCTAGTAGGTGTTGTTGGTTCCTTTTCACCAGGGCGGCTAATCTTTCTGCCTGGTTTCCTCTTCGCATCTTCAGGTTCTTTTACATCCATCTTACCAGGTTTTCCTGGTTTGCCTGGTCTCCTCTTAACGTCTTCAGGTTCTTCCTCACCTGGGCTAACAGGTTTACGTGGTCTTTTTGTAACGGTGTCTTTTGCACCTGGTCTTTTTGGTCTCCTTTCTTCGTTATCGTCAGATTCGCCTTCATCTGGTCTGTCCAATATAACATCCTCAGGTTCATCATCTGGCCTGCCTGGTCTTCTCTTACTGTCTTCAGGTTCCTTTTCACCTGGCCTGCCTGGTCTCCTTTTGATATCCTCAGGCTCTTCTTCATCTGGTCTACCTGGTTTTCCTGGTTTCCTTCTAATATCCTCCGGTTCCTCTTCACCTAGCCTGCCTGGTCTTCTCTTAATATCTTCAGGTTCTTCCTCACCTGGCCTGCCTGGTCTTCTCTTAATATCTTCAGGTTCTTCCTCACCTGGCCTGCCTGGTCTTCTCTTAATATCTTCAGGTTCTTCCTCACCTGGCCTGCCTGGTCTTCTCTTAATATCTTCAGGTTCTTCCTCACCTGGCCTGCCTGGTCGCCTCCTAATGTCTTCAGGTTCTTCCTCACCTGGCCTGCCTGGTCTTCTCTTAATGTCTTCAGGTTCCTCCTCACCTGGCCTGCCTGGTCTTCTCTTAATGTCTTCAGGTTCTTCCTCACCTGGCCTGCCTGGTCGCCTCCTTATGTCTTCAGGTTCTTCCTCACCTGGCCTGCCTGGTCTTCTCTTAATATCTTCAGGTTCTTCCTCACCTGGCCTGCCTGGTCTTCTCTTAATGTCTTCAGGTTCTTCCTCACCTGGCCTGCCTGGTCTTCTCTTAATGTCTTCAGGTTCTTCCTCACCTGGCCTTCCTGGTCGCCTCCTTATGTCTTCAGGTTCTTCCTCACCTGGCCTGCCTGGTCGCCTCTCAATACCTTCAGGTTCTTCCTCACCTGGCCTGCCTGGTCGCCTCCTAACGTCTCCAGGTTCTTCCTCACTTGGGCTGCCTGGCCTTCTCTTGTCTTCAGGTTCCTTTTCACCTGGCCTGCCTGGTCGCTTCTTAATGTCTTCAGGTTCCTTTTCACCTGGCCTGCCTGGTCGCCTCTTAGTGTCTTCAGGTTCCTTTTCACCTGGCCTGCCTGGTCGCCTCTTAGTGTCTTCAGGTTCCTTTTCACCTGGCCTGCCTGGTCGCCTCTTAGTGTCTTCAGGTGCCTTTTCACCTAGCCTGCCTGGTCGCCTCTTAATGTCTTCAGGTTCCTTTTCACCTGGCCTGCCTGGTCGCCTCTTAGTGTCTTCAGGTTCCGTTTCACCTGGCCTGCCTGGTCGCCTCTTAGTGTCTTCAGGTTCCTTTTCACCTGGCCTGCCTGGTCGCCTCTTAGTGTCTTCAGGTTCCTTTTCACCTGGCCTGCCTGGTCGCCTCTTAGTGTCTTCAGGTTCCTTTTCACCTGGCCTGCCTGGTCGCCTCTTAGTGTCTTCAGGTTCCTTTTCACCTGGCCTGCCTGGTCGCCTCTTAGTGTCTTCAGGTTCCTTTTCACCTGGTCTGCCTGGTCGCCTCTTAGTGTCTTCAGGTTCCTTTTCACCTGGCCTGCCTGGTCGCTTCTTAATGTCTTCAGGTTCCTTTTCACCTGGCCTGCCTGGTCGCCTCTTAGTGTCTTCAGGTTCCTTTTCACCTGGCCTGCCTGGTCGCCTCTTAGTGTCTTCAGGTTCCTTTTCACCTGGCCTGCCTGGTCGCCTCTTAGTGTCTTCAGGTTCCTTTTCACCTGGCCTGCCTGGTCGCCTCTTAGTGTCTTCAGGTTCCTTTTCACCTGGCCTGCCTGGTCGCCTCTTCGTGTCTTCAGGTTCCTTTTCACCTGGCCTGCCTGGTCGCCTCTTAGTGTCTTCAGGTTCCTTTTCACCTGGCCTGCCTGGTCGCCTCTTCGTGTCTTCAGGTTCCTTTTCACCTGGCCTGCCTGGTCGCCTCTTAGTGTCTTCAGGTTCCTTTTCACCTGGCCTGCCTGGTCGCCTCTTAATGTCTTCAGGTTCTTCCTCACCTGGCCTGCCTGGTCGCCTCTTAGTGTCTTCAGGTTCCTTTTCACCTGGCCTGCCTGGTCGCCTCTTAATGTCTTCAGGTTCCTTTTCACCTGGCCTGCCTGGTCTTCTCTTAATGTCTTCAGGTTCTTCCTCACCTGGCCTGCCTGGTCTTCTCTTAATGTCTTCAGGTTCCTTTTCACCTGGCCTGCCTGGTCGCCTCTTAGTGTCTTCAGGTTCCTTTTCACCTGGCCTGCCTGGTCGCCTCTTAATGTCTTCAGGTTCCTTTTCACCTGGCCTGCCTGGTCTTCTCTTAATGTCTTCAGGTTCTTCCTCACCTGGCCTGCCTGGTCTTCTCTTAATGTCTTCAGGTTCCTTTTCACCTGGCCTGCCTGGTCGCCTCCTAATGTCTTCAGGTTCTTCCTCACCTGGCCTGCCTGGCCTTCTCTTAATGTCTTCAGGTTCTTCCTCACCTGGCATGCCTGGTCTTCTCTTAATGTCTTCAGGTTCTTCCTCACCTGGCCTGCCTGGCCTTCTCTTAATGTCTTCAGGTTCTTCCTCACCTGGCATGCCTGGTCTTCTCTTAATGTCTTCAGGTTCTTCCTCACCTGGCCTGCCTGGTCTTCTCTTAATGTCTTCAGGTTCTTCCTCACCTGGCCTGCCTGGCCTTCTCTTAATGTCTTCAGGTTCTTCCTCACCTGGCCTGCCTGGTCTTCTCTTAATACCTTCAGGTTCTTCCTCACCTGGCCTGCCTGGTCTTCTCTTAATGTCTTCAGGTTCTTCCTCACCTGGCCTGCCTGGTCTTCTCTTAATGTCTTCAGGTTCTTCCTCACCTGGCCTGCCTGGTCTTCTCTTAATGTCTTCAGGTTCTTCCTCACCTGGCCTGCCTGGTCTTCTCTTAATGTCTTCAGGTTCTTCCTCACCTGGCCTGCCTGGCCTTCTCCTAATACCTTCAGGTTCTTCCTCACCTGGCCTGCCTGGTCGCCTCCTAATGTCTTCAGGTTCTTCCTCACCTGGCCTGCCTGGTCTTCTCTTAATGTCTTCAGGTTCTTCCTCACCTGGCCTGCCTGGCCTTCTCTTAATACCTTCAGGTTCTTCCTCACCTGGCCTGCCTGGCCTTCTCCTAATACCTTCAGGTTCTTCCTCACCTGGCCTGCCTGGCCTTCTCTTAATACCTTCAGGTTCTTCCTCACCTGGCCTGCCTGGTCTTCTCTTAATGTCTTCAGGTTCTTCATCACCTGGCCTGCCTGGCCTTCTCTTAATATCTTCAGGTTCTTCCTCACCTGGCCTGCCTGGCCTTCTCTTAATACCTTCAGGTTCTTCCTCACCTGGCCTGCCTGGTCGCCTCCTAATGTCTTCAGGTTCTTCCTCACCTGGCCTGCCTGGCCTTCTCTTAATACCTTCAGGTTCTTCCTCACCTGGCCTGCCTGGTCGCCTCCTAATGTCTTCAGGTTCTTCCTCACCTGGCCTGCCTGGCCTTCTCTTAATGCCTTCAGGTTCTTCCTCACCTGGCCTGCCTGGCCTTCTCTTAATACCTTCAGGTTCTTCCTCACCTGGCCTGCCTGGTCTTCTCTTAATGTCTTCAGGTTCTTCCTCACCTGGCCTGCCTGGCCTTCTCTTAATGTCTTCTGGTTCTTCCTCACCTGGCCTGCCTGGTCGCCTCCTAATGTCTTCAGGTTCTTCCTCACCTGGCCTACCTGGCCTTCTCTTAATACCTTCAGGTTCTTCCTCACCTGGCCTGCCTGGCCTTCTCTTAATGCCTTCAGGTTCTTCCTCACCTGGCCTGCCTGGCCTTCTCTTAATGTCTTCAGGTTCTTCCTCACCTGGCCTGCCTGGTCGCCTCCTTATATCTTCAGGTTCTTCCTCACCTGGCCTGCCTGGTCGCCTCCTTATATCTTCAGGTTCTTCCTCACCTGGCCTGCCTGGTCGCCTCTTAATACCTTCAGGTTCTTCCTCACCTGGCCTGCCTGGCCTTCTCTTAATGTCTTCAGGTTCTTCCTCACCTGGCCTGCCTGGCCTTCTCTTAATGTCTTCAGGTTCTTCCTCACCTGGCCTGCCTGGCCTTCTCTTAATGTCTTCAGGTTCTTCCTCACCTGGCCTGCCTGGTCGCCTCCTTATATCTTCAGGTTCTTCCTCACCTGGCCTGCCTGGTCGCCTCCTTATATCTTCAGGTTCTTCCTCACCTGGCCTGCCTGGTCGCCTCCTTATATCTTCAGGTTCTTCCTCACCTGGCCTGCCTGGTCTTCTCTTAATACCTTCAGGTTCTTCCTCACCTGGCCTGCCTGGTCTTCTCCTAATACCTTCAGGTTCTTCCTCACCTGGCATGCCTGGCCTTCTCTTAATGCCTTCAGGTTCTTCCTCACCTGGCCTGCTTGGTCTTCTCTTAATGTCTTCAGGTTCTTCATCACCTGGCCTGCCTGGTCTTCTCTTAATGTCTTCAGGTTCTTCATCACCTGGCCTGCCTGGCCTTCTCTTAATGTCTTCAGGTTCCTTTTCACCTGGCCTGCCTGGCCTTCTCTTAATGTCTTCAGGTTCTTCCTCACCTGGCCTGCTTGGCCTTCTCTTAATACCTTCAGGTTCTTCCTCACCTGGCCTGCCTGGCCTTCTCTTAATACCTTCAGGTTCTTCCTCACCTGGCCTGCCTGGTCGCCTCCTAATGTCTTCAGGTTCTTCCTCACCTGGCCTGCCTGGCCTTCTCTTAATGCCTTCAGGTTCTTCCTCACCTGGCCTGCCTGGCCTTCTCTTAATGTCTTCAGGTTCTTCCTCACCTGGCCTGCCTGGTCTTCTCTTAATGTCTTCAGGTTCTTCATCACCTGGCCTGCTTGGCCTTCTCTTAATGTCTTCAGGTTCTTCCTCACCTGGCCTGCCTGGCCTTCTCTTAATGTCTTCAGGTTCTTCCTCACCTGGCCTGCCTGGTCGCCTCCTTATATCTTCAGGTTCTTCCTCACCTGGCCTGCCTGGTCGCCTCCTTATATCTTCAGGTTCTTCCTCACCTGGCCTGCCTGGTCGCCTCCTTATATCTTCAGGTTCTTCCTCACCTGGCCTGCCTGGTCGCCTCCTTATATCTTCAGGTTCTTCCTCACCTGGCCTGCCTGGTCGCCTCCTTATATCTTCGGGTTCTTCCTCACCTGGCCTGCCTGGCCTTCTCTTAATACCTTCAGGTTCTTCCTCACCTGGCCTGCCTGGCATTCTCTTAATGTCTTCAGGTTCTTCCTCACCTGGCCTGCCTGGTCGCCTCCTTATATCTTCAGGTTCTTCCTCACCTGGCCTGCCTGGCCTTCTCTTAATGTCTTCAGGTTCTTCCTCACCTGGCCTGCCTGGCATTCTCTTAATGTCTTCAGGTTCTTCCTCACCTGGCCTGCCTGGTCGCCTCCTTATATCTTCAGGTTCTTCCTCACCTGGCCTGCCTGGCCTTCTCCTAATACCTTCAGGTTCTTCATCACCTGGCCTGCTTGGCCTTCTCTTAATGTCTTCAGGTTCTTCCTCACCTGGCCTGCCTGGCCTTCTCTTAATGTCTTCAGGTTCTTCCTCACCTGGCCTGCCTGGTCGCCTCCTTATATCTTCAGGTTCTTCCTCACCTGGCCTGCCTGGTCGCCTCCTTATATCTTCAGGTTCTTCCTCACCTGGCCTGCCTGGTCGCCTCCTTATATCTTCAGGTTCTTCCTCACCTGGCCTGCCTGGTCGCCTCCTTATATCTTCAGGTTCTTCCTCACCTGGCCTGCTTGGCCTTCTCTTAATGTCTTCAGGTTCTTCCTCACCTGGCCTGCCTGGTCTTCTCTTAATACCTTCAGGTTCTTCCTCACCTGGCCTGCCTGGCCTTCTCTTAATGTCTTCAGGTTCCTCCTCACCTGGCCTGCCTGGTCTTCTCTTAATGTCTTCAGGTTTTTTCTCACCTGGCTTGCTAGGTTTCCTCTTAATGTCATCTGGTTTCTTTTCACCTGGCTTGCTTGGTCGTCTCTTAACGTCCTCCGGCTCTTCCTCTCCTGGTTCATCAGGTTTAGCTGGCCTACCTAGCTTTCCTTTTACAGGTTCTTTATCTACTGGTTTACCTGGTCTCTTCTTAGTATCTTCTGGTTTACTGCCACTTGGTCTGCCTGGTTTTCTCTTAATATCCTCTGGCTCTTTGTCAGCTGGTCTTCCTTTAACATCCACAGGTTCTTTCTCTCCTGGTTTACCTGGTCTTTTCCTGTCTCCAGGTTCATCGCCTGGCCGGCCGGGTTTTTTCTTGATGTCTTCTGGCTCTTTATCACCTGTCCTACTGGGCTTTCTCTTGGCATCGTCAGGTTCCTTTTCGCCTGGCTTACCTGGTCTCTTTTTAATGCCTACAGGTTCCTTTTCATCAGGCTTGCCTGGCTTGGCCTTCACATCTTCTGGTCTTCTCTTTGGACGTTTCTCTGTCTCCCTTGTTTTCTTTTTAGGAATATCCTTTGGCGAACGTTTCTTTGATTTATCTGTCGTTTCAGTGTCTTCATCTACTTCCTCTTCACTTGTTTCACTGGTGTACTCTTCACTTACATAATAAACCGTATCATCCAAAACAACAGCCTCACTTACAACTGTGCTACGGAAAGATGTTTCCTCAATACTCCTTTGTACTAATGTTTCCTGAACAACTTCAGTTCTAGATACGTCGTCATACGTAGTCAAGTCATAGCGTCTCGTAACATCGTCAATTTCAGGTTCCTCACCTGGCCTACCCGGTCTCCTCCTAATATTCTCAGGTTTCTCCTCATCTGGCCTGCTGGGTCTTCTCTTAACATCTTCAGGTTCGTCCTCACTCGGTCTGCCCGGTCTCCCTGTAATGGTTCCTGGTTTTCTCTTATCGTCAGGTTCCTTCTCTCCTGGCCTTCCTGGTCTCCTTTTACTATCCTCAGGTTCCTTATCATCTGGTTTATCAGGCTTCCCTGGCCTACTTGGCCTTCTCTTTATATCTTCAGATTCTTCGGTGATTTGGCTAATCATAGATTCATCTGTTCTTGCCACCAAAGTAGTACTTACTGTTGATCTCTGGACTGCATTTCTTTCCAAAATTTCCCTTCTCGTTATGGATAGTTCAGATTCCTCATATGTATCAGGTTCATCTGGTCTTCCTGGTCTCCTCCTAACGTCTTCAGGCTCTTCCTCTCCTGGCCTTCCGGGCTTGCCTGGTCTCCTCTTAATGTCTTCAGGCTCTTCCTCTCCTGGCCTTCCGGGCTTGCCTGGTCTCCTCTTAACATCTTCAGGCTCTTCCTCTCCTGGCCGTCCGGGCTTGCCTGGTCTCCTCCTAATGTCTTCAGGCTCTTCCTCTCCTGGCCTTCCGGGCTTGCCTGGTCTCCTCTTAATGTCTTCAGGCTCTTCCTCTCCTGGCCTTCCGGGCTTGCCTGGTCTCCTCCTTACATCTTCAGGCTCTTCCTCTCCTGGCCTTCCGGGCTTGCCTGGTCTCCTCCTTACGTCTTCAGGCTCTTCCTCTCCTGGCCTTCCGGGCTTGCCTGGTCTCCTCCTTACGTCTTCAGGCTCTTCCTCTCCTGGCCTTCCGGGCTTGCCTGGTCTCCTCCTTACGTCTTCAGGCTCTTCCTCTCCTGGCCTTCCGGGCTTGCCTGGTCTCCTCCTTACGTCTTCAGGCTCTTCCTCTCCTGGCCGTCCGGGCTTGCCTGGTCTCCTCCTTACGTCTTCAGGCTCTTCCTCTCCTGGCCTTCCAGGCTTGCTCGGTCTCCTCCTAATGTCTTCAGGCTCTTCCTCTCCTGGCCTTCCGGGCTTGCCTGGTCTCCTCCTTACGTCTTCAGGCTCTTCCTCTCCTGGCCTTCCATGCTTGCCTGGTCTCCTCCTTACGTCTTCAGGCTCTTCCTCTCCTGGCCTTCCGGGCTTGCCTGGTCTCCTCTTAACGTCTTCAGGCTCTTCCTCTCCTGGCCTTCCGGGCTTGCCTGGTCTCCGCCTTACGTCTTCAGGCTCTTCCTCTCCTGGCCTTCCGATCTTGCCTGGTCTCCTCCTTACGTCTTCAGGCTCTTCCTCTCCTGGCCTTCCAGGCTTGCCTGGTCTCCTCTTTACGTCTTCAGGCTCTTCCTCTCCTGGCCTTCCGGGCTTGCCTGGTCTCCTCTTAACGTCTTCAGGCTCTTCCTCTCCTGGCCTTCCGGGCTTGCCTGGTCTCTTCTTAACGTCTTCAGGCTCTTCCTCTCCTGGCCTTCCGGGCTTGCCTGGTCTCCTCTTAACGTCTTCAGGCTCTTCCTCTCCTGGCCTTCCGGGCTTGCCTGGTCTCTTCTTAACGTCTTCAGGCTCTTCCTCTCCTGGCCTTCCGGGCTTGCCTGGTCTCTTCTTAACGTCTTCAGGCTCTTCCTCTCCTGGCCTTCCGGGCTTGCCTGGTCTCCTCCTAACGTCTTCAGGCTCTTCCTCTCCTGGCTTTCCGGGCTTGCCTGGTCTCCTCCTAACGTCTTCAGGCTCTTCCTCTCCTGGCCTTCCGGGCTTGCCTGGTCTCCTCCTAACGTCTTCAGGCTCTTCCTCTCCTGGCTTTCCGGGCTTGCCTGGTCTCCTCCTAACGTCTTCAGGCTCTTCCTCTTCAGGTTCTTCGAACTCAATGGTCTGACTTGTAACAAACTGATCTGTTTTTGATACCAATGTACTACTAACCGTGGAACTTTGAATGGTACTCCTCTCTAAGGTTTCCCTTCTTGTTATTGTTAACTCAGATTCTTCCTCATCTGGTCGTCCAGGCTTCCTTGGTCTCCTCTCAATGCCTTCAGGCTCTTCCTCTCCTGGCCTTCCGGGCTTGCCTGGTCTCCTCCTTACGTCTTCGGGCTCTTCCTCTCCTGGCCTTCCGGGCTTGCCTGGTCTCCTCCTTACGTCTTCAGGCTCTTCCTCTCCTGGCTTTCCGGGCTTGCCTGGTCTTCTCTTAACGTCTTCGGGCTCTTCCTCTCCTGGCCTTCCGGGCTTGCCTGGTCTCCTCCTTACGTCTTCAGGCTCTTCCTCTCCTGGCCTTCCGGGCTTGCCTGGTCTCCTCTTAATGTCTTCAGGCTCTTCCTCTCCTGGCCTTCCGGGCTTGCCTGGTCTCCTCTTTATGTCTTCAGGCTCTTCCTCTCCTGGCCTTCCAGGCTTGCTCGGTCTCCTCCTAATGTCTTCAGGCTCTTCCTCTCCTGGCCTTCCAGGCTTGCCTGGTCTCCTCTTAACGTCTTCAGGCTCTTCCTCTCCTGGCTTTCCGGGCTTGCCTGGTCTCCTCCTTACGTCTTCAGGCTCTTCCTCTCCTGGCCTTCCGGGCTTGCCTGGTCTCCTCCTTACGTCTTCAGGCTCTTCCTCTCCTGGCCTTCCGGGCTTGCCTGGTCTCCTCCTTACGTCTTCAGGCTCTTCCTCTCCTGGCCTTCCGGGCTTGCCTGGTCTCCTCTTAACGTCTTCAGGCTCTTCCTCTCCTGGCCTTCCGGGCTTGCCTGGTCTCCGCCTTACGTCTTCAGGCTCTTCCTCTCCTGGCCTTCCGGGCTTGCCTGGTCTCCGCCTTACGTCTTCAGGCTCTTCCTCTCCTGGCCTTCCGGGCTTGCCTGGTCTCCTCTTAATGTCTTCAGGCTCTTCCTCTCCTGGCCTTCCGGGCTTGCCTGGTCTCCTCTTAATGTCTTCAGGCTCTTCCTCTCCTGGCCTTCCGGGCTTGCCTGGTCTCCTCCTTACGTCTTCAGGCTCTTCCTCTCCTGGCCTTCCGGGCTTGCCTGGTCTCCTCCTTACGTCTTCAGGCTCTTCCTCTCCTGGCCTTCCGGGCTCGCCTGGTCTCCTCTTAATGTCTTCAGGCTCTTCCTCTCCTGGCCTTCCGGGCTTGCCTGGTCTCCTCCTTACGTCTTCAGGCTCTTCCTCTCCTGGCCTTCCGGGCTTGCCTGGTCTCCTCCTAACGTCTTCAGGCTCTTCCTCTCCTGGCCTTCCGGGCTTGCCTGGTCTCCTCCTTACGTCTTCAGGCTCTTCCTCTCCTGGCCTTCCGGGCTTGCTTGGTCTCCTCCTTACGTCTTCAGGCTCTTCCTCTCCTGGCCTTCCGGGCTCGCCTGGTCTCCTCCTTACATCTTCGGGCTCTTCCTCTCCTGGCCTTCCGGGCTCACCTGGTCTCCTCCTTACATCTTCAGGCTCTTCGTCTCCTGGCCTTCCGGGCTTGCCTGGTCTCCTCCTTACGTCTTCAGGCTCTTCCTCTCCTGGCCTTCCGGGCTTGCTTGGTCTCCTCCTTACGTCTTCAGGCTCTTCCTCTCCTGGCCTTCCGGGCTTGCCTGGTCTCCTCCTTATGTCTTCAGGCTCTTCCTCTCCTGGCCTTCCGGGCTCGCCTGGTCTCCTCCTTACATCTTCGGGCTCTTCGTCTCCTGGCCTTCCGGGCTTGCCTGGTCTCCTCCTTATGTCTTCAGGCTCTTCCTCTCCTGGCCTTCCGGACTCGCCTGGTCTCCTCCTTACATCTTCAGGCTCTTCGTCTCCTGGCCTTCCGGGCTTGCCTGGTCTCCTCCTTACGTCTTCAGGCTCTTCCTCTCCTGGCCTTCCGGGCTTGCTTGGTCTCCTCCTTACGTCTTCAGGCTCTTCCTCTCCTGGCCTTCCGGGCTTGCCTGGTCTCTTCCTTATGTCTTCAGGCTCTTCCTCTCCTGGCCTTCCGGGCTTGCCTGGTCTCCTCCTTACGTCTTCAGGCTCTTCCTCTCCTGGCCTTCCGGGCTTGCCTGGTCTCCTCCTTACGTCTTCAGGCTCTTCCTCTCCTGGCCTTCCAGGCTTGCCTGGTCTCCTCTTAACGTCTTTTGGCTCTTCCTCTCTTGGCCTTCCGGGCTTGCCTGGTCTCCTCCTTACGTCTTCAGGCTCTTCTTCACCTGGCCTACCTGGCTTCCCTGGCCTTTTTCTAAGATCTTCAGGCTCATCCTTACCTGGCTTACCAGGCTTACTTGGCCTCTTTTTGATATCTTCAGGTTTCTCATCATCTGGCTTTCCAGGTTTACCTGGTCTTCTTTTCGTTTCATCTGGTTCTTTGCCACTTGGCCTAGCAGACTTCCCTGTTTTATCTGGGTGTTTCTTGATATCCTCGGGTTCTTCACCGACTGGTCTACTTACTTTCTTGGTGACCCCTGGCTTATCACTAATTGGTTTTATGGATTTCTTTCCAGGAGCTTCTTCCTTTGGTTTTCGTGTAGTCCTAGTATCTTTTACATCCTCAAAATCAATGATTTGGCTTGTCACAACTTCGTCTGTTCTAGATACCACTGTACTAACGGTGGATCTCTGAACAGCACTCCTCTCTAAGGTTTCCCTTCTTGTGACACATATCTCAGTGTCGTATGTATCAGGTTCACCTGGCCTATCTGGTCTCTCCCTAGTGTCTTCTGGTTCTTCCTCTCCTGGTATCTTATTCACATCTAAAGGTTCTTCGTCTGGTCTATCTGGTCTCCTTATAATGTACTCAGGCTCATCTGGTCTGCTTGGCCTCCTCCTAATATTTTCTGGTTCTTCTTCACCTGGCCTGCTCGGTTTCCTCTTGATGTCTTCAGGCTCTCCAGGTCTCCTAACATCTTCCGGTTCTTCCTCGCCTGGCCTACTTGGCTTTCTCTTTATATATTCAGGTTCTTCACCTGGTCTACCTGGTTTTTTCCTATCATCATCCGGCCTACCAGGCTTATCTCTGCTTGGTCTTTTGGCTACATCTGTTTCTCCAGGCCTTCCTGGTTTCTTTTTCGTAACTTCTGGTTCGTCACCCGGTTTTCTAGGACTCATCTTCCCATCTCCAGGTTTCACCCTTCCTTTCTCTAGTCGATCAGCTGGTTTACTTGGCTTTCGTTTAGCAGGCTCTCTTTCATCTACAACTGGTTCTTTGCCCAATGTTTTCTTATCTGGTTTCTCTGGGGATTCTTCTCTTGGTCTTCTTATTTTTTTGAACTCCTCATCAGACTCAGTTGTGTGGCTGGTCACAAGTTTTTCTGTTCGAGAAACCACTGCTCTGCTAACAGTGGACCGCCTGACGTCACTAGTTTCATATGTTTTTCGCACTGTTGTTGACAACTCATATGTATCAGACTCATCACCCGAAACTATTTCAACATCCAAAGTTGGCTCTTCATCACCTGGTTTACCTGGTTTCCTAGGACTGACCTTTCTGGGGTCCTTCTCTTTATCACTTGGCTTGCCAGGGACAACCTTTCTCGGTTCTTTGTCTTTGTCACCCGGTCTTCCAGGACTATACTTCCTGGGTTCTTTTCCTGTTTCACTTGGCCTTCCAGCTTTTTTGGGTTCCTTGTCTTTGTCACTCGGCCTTCCTGGACTAACCTTTCTGGGTTCTTTGTCTCGATCACCAGGTCTTCCAGGGCTAATTTTTCTAGGTTCTTTATCTTTGTCACCTGGTCTTCCGGGACTAGATTTTCTTGGTTCTTTGTCTCTTTCACCAGGTCTTCCAGGACTGATCTTTCTGGGCTCTTTATCTTTATCACCTGGGCTACCTTTCCTAGGTTCTTTATTTGTATCACTCGGACGAACCCTTTTGGAATCAGGCTCTTCTCCAGGCCTACGAGGACTAGCTCTCCTTGGTTCCTTGCCTCCATCTCTGGTTTCTGGCTCATCACCTGGTATTTTCTTAATTTGGTCTGGTTCATAATCCTCAGAATCATATGTCTTTGTTGATATCAACTGGTCAGTTCTTGATACAAGTGTACTACTAACTGTAGACTGCTTGAAAGTGCTGCTTTCAAATGACTTGTGAACTCTAGTAGATAAATGAGCCTCCTTATATACATCAAAATCTTCATCTACAACTAGCTCATAATCTTCAGGCTCTTCTTCTCCTGGCCTTCCGGGCTTGCCTGGTCTCCTCCTAACGTCTTCGGGCTCTTCCTCTCCTGGCCTTCCGGGCTTGCCTGGTCTCCTCTTAACGTCTTCAGGCTCTTCCTCTCCTGGCCTTCCGGGCTTGCCTGGTCTCCTTCTAATGTCTTCAGGCTCTTCCTCTCCTGGCCTTCCGGGCTTGCCTGGTCTCCTCTTAACATCTTCAGGCTCTTCGTCTCCTGGCCTTCCGGGCTTACTCGGTCTCCTCCTTACGTCTTCAGGCTCTTCCTCTCCTGGCCTTCCGGGCTTGCCTGGTCTCCTCCTTACGTCTTCAGGCTCTTCCTCTCCTGGCCTTCCGGGCTTGCCTGGTCTCCTCCTTACGTCTTCAGGCTCTTCCTCTCCTGGCCTTCCGGGCTTGCCTGGTCTCCTCTTAACGTCTTCAGGCTCTTCCTCTCCTGGCCTTCCGGGCTTGCCTGGTCTCCTCCTAATGTCTTCAGGCTCTTCCTCTCCTGGCCTTCCGGGCTTGCCTGGTCTCCTCTTAACATCTTCAGGCTCTTCCTCTCCTGGCCGTCCGGGCTTGCCTGGTCTCCTCCTAATGTCTTCAGGCTCTTCCTCTCCTGGCCTTCCGGGCTTGCCTGGTCTCCTCCTTACGTCTTCAGGCTCTTCCTCTCCTGGCCTTCCGGGCTTGCCTGGTCTCCTCCTTACGTCTTCAGGCTCTTCCTCTCCTGGCCTTCCGGGCTTGCCTGGTCTCCTCCTTACGTCTTCAGGCTCTTCTTCTCCTGGCCTTCCGGGCTTGCTTGGTCTCCTCCTTACGTCTTCAGGCTCTTCCTCTCCTGGCCTTCCGGGCTTGCCTGGTCTCCTCCTAACGTCTTCAGGCTCTTCCTCTCCTGGCCTTCCGGGCTTGCCTGGTCTCCTCCTTACGTCTTCAGGCTCTTCCTCTCCTGGCCTTCCGGGCTTGCCTGGTCTCCTCCTTACGTCTTCAGGCTCTTCCTCTCCTGGCCTTCCGGGCTTGCCTGGTCTCCTCCTTACGTCTTCAGGCTCTTCCTCTCCTGGCCTTCCGGGCTTGCCTGGTCTCCTCCTTACGTCTTCAGGCTCTTCCTCCCCTGGCCTTCCGGGCTTGCCTGGTCTCCTCCTAACGTCTTCAGGCTCTTCCTCTCCTGGCCTTCCGGGCTTGCCTGGTCTCCTCCTAACGTCTTCAGGCTCTTCCTCTCCTGGCCTTCCGGGCTTGCCTGGTCTCCTCCTTACGTCTTCAGGCTCTTCCTCTCCTGGCCTTCCGGGCTTGCCTGGTCTCCTCCTTACGTCTTCAGGCTCTTCCTCTCCTGGCCTTCCGGGCTTGCCTGGTCTCCTCTTAACGTCTTCAGGCTCTTCCTCTCCTGGCCTTCCGGGCTTGTCTGGTCTCCTCTTAACGTCTTCAGGCTCTTCCTCTCCTGGCCTTCCGGGCTTGCCTGGTCTCCGCCTTACGTCTTCAGGCTCTTCCTCCCCTGGCCTTCCGGGCTTGCCTGGTCTCCTCCTAACGTCTTCAGGCTCTTCCTCTCCTGGCCTTCCGGGCTTGCCTGGTCTCCTCCTTACGTCTTCAGGCTCTTCCTCTCCTGGCCTTCCGGGCTTGCCTGGTCTCCTCCTAACGTCTTCAGGCTCTTCCTCTCCTGGCCTTCCGGGCTTGCCTGGTCTCCTCCTTACGTCTTCAGGCTCTTCCTCTCCTGGCCTTCCGGGCTTGCCTGGTCTCCTCCTTACGTCTTCAGGCTCTTCCTCTCCTGGCCTTCCAGGCTTGCCTGGTCTCCTCCTTACGTCTTCAGGCTCTTCCTCTCCTGGCCTTCCGGGCTTGCCTGGTCTCCTCCTAACGTCTTCAGGCTCTTCCTCTCCTGGCCTTCCGGGCTTGCCTGGTCTCCTCTTAACGTCTTCAGGCTCTTCCTCTCCTGGCCTTCCGGGCTTGCCTGGTCTCCTCTTAACGTCTTCAGGCTCTTCCTCTCCTGGCCTTCCGGGCTTGCCTGGTCTCCTCTTAACGTCTTCAGGCTCTTCCTCTCCTGGCCTTCCGGGCTTGCCTGGTCTCCTCCTAACGTCTTCAGGCTCTTCCTCTCCTGGCCTTCCGGGCTTGCCTGGTCTCCTCTTAACGTCTTCAGGCTCTTCCTCTCCTGGCCTTCCGGGCTTGCCTGGTCTCCTCTTAATGTCTTCAGGCTCTTCCTCTCCTGGCCTTCCGGGCTTGCCTGGTCTCCTCCTAACGTCTTCGGGCTCTTCCTCTCCTGGCCTTCCAGGCTTGCTCGGTCTCCTCCTTACGTCTTCAGGCTCTTCCTCTCCTGGCCTTCCGGGCTTGCCTGGTCTCCTCTTAACGTCTTCAGGCTCTTCCTCTCCTGGCCTTCCGGGCTTGCCTGGTCTCCTCCTAACGTCTTCAGGCTCTTCCTCTCCTGGCCTTCCGGGCTTGCCTGGTCTCCTCCTTACGTCTTCAGGCTCTTCCTCTCCTGGCCTTCCGGGCTTGCCTGGTCTCCTCCTAACGTCTTCAGGCTCTTCCTCTCCTGGCCTTCCGGGCTTGCCTGGTCTCCTCTTAACGTCTTCAGGCTCTTCCTCTCCTGGCCTTCCGGGCTTGCCTGGTCTCCTCCTAACGTCTTCAGGCTCTTCCTCTCCTGGCCTTCCGGGCTTGCCTGGTCTCCTCCTAACGTCTTCGGGCTCTTCCTCTCCTGGCCTTCCAGGCTTGCTCGGTCTCCTCCTTACGTCTTCAGGCTCTTCCTCTCCTGGCCTTCCGGGCTTGCCTGGTCTCCTCTTAACGTCTTCAGGCTCTTCCTCTCCTGGCCTTCCGGGCTTGCCTGGTCTCCTCCTAACGTCTTCGGGCTCTTCCTCTCCTGGCCTTCCGGGCTTGCCTGGTCTCCTCTTAATGTCTTCAGGCTCTTCCTCTCCTGGCTTTCCGGGCTTGCCTGGTCTCCTCTTAACGTCTTCAGGCTCTTCTCCTGGCCTTCCAGGCTTGCTTGGCTTTCTCTTCGACGGTTCTTCGCCTGGGCGACCAGACTTGCCAGGTTTACCCCTTACATCCTCAGGCTCTTCTTCTCCTGGCCTTCCAAGCTTACTTGTTTTGCTAGGTCTTCGTTTCATATCCTCGGGCTCCTCTGTACCTGGTTCCTCTTCACCTGGTCTCCCGGGTTTCTTTGTTAGCTTTTCTGGCTTATCTAACTGTTTGACACTTTGCTTTGTGGTTTTCTTATGAACAGAAATAACATCAGCCCATTCAGACTTATCAACTTTGGTGCTAGAAATGTGTGTTGTTGTTTTCGATGTCTTAGTGTCAGTTGCTGTTGCGGTGCGTTTTACGTGTCTGTAAGTGTCAGTTATGTCTCTGTCTCTCGGTTTTTTGTCCTCGTCAGAAACGTCATGATCGCTGAGATCGTCTTCAGAGGTACCTGAGATTCAACAATAGATTCAAAGTAATTCATCATCATGTGCACTATACTCACCTTCGGATTTGTTTCTTTCTTGTTTTATACGTTCCATAAAAGGAGCAACATAAAC
>NC_091582.1:6334869-6342369 GCF_042767895.1 Penaeus vannamei
AGACAACGTTGAATAAAAAGAAAACGGGAACTTAAAGGTATAACTCACAGGATGTGTCCTTCGTCGTCTCCGTCGTGGTCTTCTTGAGGGCGCGGAGGCCGAAGAGGGGCCGTCCAGAAGCGTCGGTGGGCTCGAACGTGTCCTTCTTGGGCTTCTCCTCGGGCTCTGATAAAGGCTCCCCGTCGGATTCGGGGGCTCTCCTTGGCTCCTCCGGCTTTGGTTCCTCCTCCTTCGGCGTTTCTGAAGGGCGGTGACACGTGAAGAATTAGGTGGATGGGGTGAAGGGGTGATATGATAGTTCATAATATTCATTGACACCATCATTTTAGTGACAACGAAATATAAGAAATAAGAAATGATAAGAAATGCAACTTCGAAACTCGCTGCTCACTTCGCTCAATCGACTCGAAACACGTACCAGTGACGGCGGGCGAGCGTCTCTTGAGCGCCCTCAGCCCGAACAGCGGCATGCCCTTGTCGTCCGTGGGCCCAACGCCGTACGCGCTCACGATCTTGTCGACGTCAGACTGGGGCGGCGCCGTCTGGGCTGGCGTTCGGCTCTGGCCCTTCTGGTACCGCAGCGGCTCTGAGTAAGGCTCGTTGGCGGGGGCTAGCAGAGTAGGGACGTTACTTGTCAACATATGGGATTATAATGATTTTGTACGTGGATAGTGATATTGATATTTTTAAATTCTATTTTACTTATCATCGTCAATATCATATCTAATAAAAGGTTTTCATAGAGAAACTAAAAGTAAGACAACAGCACAACAAAATCAAACAAAAGTGCCAGGACCACGGGCCGAGTGGGCCGAGTACACACCTGTCTTGGTCGGCCGCTTGCCCGCAGGTTCCGACTTGGGCTCCTCAGGCTTGGTGGTCCTGCCGAACCTGGGCCTGGGCTCCTCCTCCTTCTTGGGCTCCTGGAATCTTCTGGGCTCTTCGTCTGCGTCCTTCCTTGGAGACCTCCTTCGCTCCTCAGGTTCCCTGGTGGGCTCCGGGGTCGGTTCTGCGCGTGGTTCCCTGTCGGGTTCGTCTTCAGGCTGGCGATCCCGCGGGTCGGGTCGGCTGGAGGCAGGTCGGCGGGTAGACGGGGTGTCTCCGGCCTCCTGCGTCGAGGGGGAGGAACGCGGTTCCTCCGCTGGGCAAGGGAGAGGCGAGCGGCTTTCATCACCAGAGCGCAACGCGTGGGACGACATTGCTATGATTGTATACATGAAATGCTGACTGTATCTCTTAATACATGCACGCACGCACACACACACACACATAAATTCTCTCTCTCTTACGGACACAGGCACACACACATGTATACACACACATAAACAGACAAACACACACACACACACACACGTGTACCTATAAAAAAAAATGATAAGCAAATATACAAGTAAATAATGAGCATGCTAGGAAAACAAGATCCGCTTGCTCCCGGGTACTTGTATAGGATTCCAGTCTCTATGCAGCTTGTAATAAGGACCAAATTCCTTACCTTCAAGATGCAATTTTCGAAAGCAAGCACCGAAATGCATAGCGCATGCAAAGCCTCAGATGAGTATGGGGTCAGAGTGAGGAGCAACATAACCAATGACTGACCAAAATAAAATTAAAATGTTCATTCCACTAATCTAACATGATAATTCATGTAATCATGTGATGGCATAGACGGCGGACTAGTGGCTATGACAATAAGGGATAAACAACCAAAATAAATCGTCTTGCATGCAATCACTTCTTTCCGTCTGAAAAAAAAACGAAGTCAATCCTTTCTAAAGGACTTTCACAGCGCATGATTTAGTCAAGCTTCTATTCCACTAAGAGAAGGGCAAACTAAAGTGAATTACTGATCAGATTAACAGACTGTGTTCTTGTATCAATAAAATAGACTGGGTTAGCTAGCACATTAGTCGGGGCATCGGAAATCAACGTTCGGAAAAAAAATCGGGCACTCGAGACCCCTTCCCACTGTCAATCTCATCAATAATTCACCGCACCAGACACCTACTACGTGTTTCTTCGTACCCCGATCTTCCAAGAATCTCTAGATCCTACAGCCGATCCACGACGGTCGTCAGCTTGTACTCACTCTCGAACTTTTTGATCTTATACACGATCCCCTTCACCCCCACCATCAGGCTACCGTCTTTGTCTCTGACGGGAGACAGGACGAAGCCCTCAGTGTCTGTGCGGGAGTTCTGCCTCGTGAAAAGCTTCTTTGGGGCATTACTCTCTCCTTGGGTGGCGTGCGCACTCGAGCTCGTGGTGGTGGAGGTGATGTTGGTGGTGGAAGTTGTGAGGGAGGAGGAGGTCTCCAAATTGCCCGGGGAGGTGCGCATGGAGCCTTGTTTGTTGGCGTGGGACAGGATAGACAGCGAAGGGAGTGCTAGTGAGGGCCAAAAGTTCAGTTAAGCGTTAGTGCTATGAGGGGGAGGAGTTACTGTTTTAGTGCGAGCGTGCCTGTTCTGGGGAGGACCTGTAAGTATTCATCACAGCTGAAATATCACGCAAGTCTCTCAAGCCACAAGGGATTCTTTAGTCAGAATGGGTAATCTGAACTTGCACCTTCGTCGTGTTTGATATATCTTCTGAATATTAGAGAGTGGGAGCTCATTCAAGCCTAATAAAGCATAATATTAGTCATCAGTAGCTGTTAGATATCAAGGAAATAAAATACCCCAAAGCCTAACTCTCTCTGACGGATAAAATTAGTGAATGAGAGAAAGCTATCATGCTTACATTTGGAGATTGGTTTGCGCTTCTTATCATCGGATTTGGGCTCCTTTCTGGGCTCTTCTGGCTTCTTGTCGACACGACGCGTTGGCTGCGGTGAAGCGGTGGGTGAAGGTTTCGAAGGTGTCATGTCCACGAAGCGCTTGTAGGTGGCAGGTGACGACGTGGTACCCGGGGTGGTGGAGGGACGCTTGGCCAGTCGCATTTGTCCTCGGATGAGACGCCGCTCTTCATAGGTCTCTGCTTTTTCTAGCTGTAACACATTCATGATGAGCAGTGTCGAAAATTAAGTTAACATATAGTTTCAATATAAAATACATTAGTCTTCATTTGTAAAATCTAAAGTTACAGTCATGAGTATGAAAAATTGATAATAATACTTACCATGCTATCAAGAATTGTGATGTCGAATATTGTTTCAATGCTCTTGAGATACTCTGGTAGGTTCTCTCGTGAGACCTCCAAGTCCTCAAAGAACTTCTTGTTACTGCCGGCTCGTTCAATGCGGCGAATCTTGTTAGGATTAATACCGCTGTCCACTGGCTTCCCTGTAACGAAGCGAGTTGGAGATCCTTCCTTGCTGAAGGGAGCAGGCGAGCCCTCCTTGCTACGTGGGGCAGGGGAAGCCTCCTTGCTGTGCATAGCCGGAGAGCCTTCCCTGCTGAAGGGCTCTCTTCTGTGCGGGCGGTCGTCTTCGGGTCTATCGTCATTATCATCCGAGGGTTCTTCTGTTCTTCTGGTTGTTTTTCTCACCTCCTTTGTGGTGGTCTGACTGGTCGATGCCATGGCACTCATCACCAGCTTACTGGATGTGATCTTGATGTCCTCATTCACCTCTTCCTTGGGAGTCTTTTCGACTGGTTCATCCTCATCATCACCAAGTGGATGGAAATACTTTGGGACAATCTTCGGCTCCTTGACAGGTTTACGTTCCTCTGGCTCCTTTGTTTCCTTCAAAGGCTTACGAACTTCTGGCTCCTTGGGCTTATCATCCTTCTTAATGGTGGACTTCAATGTAGGACGCTTAATGGGTGATGGAACTGGATCCTGCTTGGGTTGCTCAAAGAGTGACCTCTTTGCAAAGACAGATTCCTTAATTTCATAGGATGGCTTCCTAGTAGGAGTATCCTTCTTCTTTTCAATTGGAGTCTTCCGATCAAAGGCAGATCTCCTGGCTGCAACATCTGTTGTTGTGATCTTCTTTTCTGTGATAATCTGAGAGGACACTGATTTTTCAACATCCTCAAGGATTCTAGAGGTGACTTCCTCTGGTCTCTTTCGCAAGCGTTCAGGCTCTGGAGATTTTTCTTTTGGAGAGACATATTTGGGAGCTTCCTCGGGCATTCCATTCTCTCTGTTCTCATCTTCACTTGGAGATGTATCTTCTGATGGTTCATCTTTGGGCTTTTCAGCTTCTTTGGGTTTCATCTTTTCATCACTAGGCTTTCTTTCAAATGGCCTCCTCCTATCTGGTGTCTTCTTATCTTCTTCAGGTTTAGGAGTAAGTTTAGTATCACTTGGCTTCTTCTCAAATATACTCTTCCTATCTGCCAACCATGGCTTATCTCTAGGAGACTGTTTGGTATCCGGTGCCTTCTTTCTGGATGTTTCAGGCTCCTTTGTGATATTCTTGTCACTTGGCCTACTCTCTAAAGGCCTTGTTCTTCTAGGCTTAATACCGTCATCCTTTGGCTCATCATCTACAGGCTTCTTCCTCTTATCTTGAGGCTCTTCCTCTTCAGAAGGCTCCTCTGGTCTGTCCTCTGGAGAGGAGTCTGAAGCCTCCTGACCATCAGAGGGGTACTCTGACGGCTCACGGACAATGGAGGGCCTGTGGACAGTGTGGTAAGGCAGATCTGGCTCACCTGATACATCCTCTATTCTGGGACTATACTCTTCGTCAGATGGAAGAGGCCTCATATCTTCTGTCATGGGTGTTTCAGGAAGGGTAACGACTGGTTCTTTGGCTCCAGATTTTGGTTTAACTTTAGAGTCTGGCTCTGTAAATCGGCCCTTGGGTGTCCTGTCAGATGGCTTGGTGACAGGAGTTTTCTTATCAGTTGTTCTTGAAGGAACAGACCTGGTTGGCTCACGTTTGTCAGGTGACCTTGCTGTTGGTGACTTCCTGGGAGACTGGGATGGCCTTGTTGGTCGTGCAGACGTTCTATCAGGTTCACTGGGTCGTTCAGCTGGTCTCCTTGACCTTGGAGTCTTGTCATCAGGTTTCCTTCCAATATCTCCATTTGTTCTTGGCTCAGGACGACGAACATCACCATTCATCTTCGGCTTACTCTCAGGGGAGAGGGGTTTCTTGAGAGGTGGCGACCGTGCTGACTTCCTGGTTGGGCTGCTAGGCTCAGGCTTCTTTGATCGAGTAGGACTGGTTTGCTCTGGTTTTGGGGTCCTGGTCGGACTCTCAGGCTCTGATTCATTTGCTTCCCTGTGACGTTTGCAGCACGTTCTGCCTGTTGGTGTCACCTCTCGTGGAGTTGACACACCAGACCTGATGGGTGATCGTCCACGAGCTGGGGAACTGGGGACACGCTGCGGGGATGTGGTTCCCTTAGGAGCACGTTTGTTGGTGTCCCTGGGAGCAACAGGATCTCTCTGTGATGGTACCCGACGTGTAGGAGAGTCGTCCTTGCCTGGGGCTTTCCTGGATCCAAGAGGGACTCGCCTTGAGGGCTCATCAGCCTCTGGCTTCTTCCTTGGGCTTACTTCACGCCTCTTCTTTGGCTCATCTTCTGGTTTCCTCCTGGTAGTCCTTGAGGTAATAGGTGCCTTCTTTGTTGTGTCTGGTCTCTTCCTGGAAGGCTCCTGAGGCTCATCTTCAGTAGGTGAGGACATCTCATCTTCTGGTTCCTTGTCATCCCTTAAATCATCTTCATCAGGTTCATCTGTTTCAGGTTCAGGCTCTTCTTGTCCGTACTTTTCATTTTCTTCCTCTTCCAACCTGGCAATTTCAGTATCCAAGTCTTTAATATCTGTCTCTTGTGCATCTGTGACATCAGTTTCTTCTGTGATTTCACTAGTAACATTCTGCATGGTAACCTTCTCAACAGTTGCTTCATCCCTTTCAACTCGCAGTTTCACCTCCACTGATGCTTTGTCATCTGTGAAGGAAGGCAGGAGATCACGTTTCGCATCTACATCGGTGTCCCTTGGCTTATCTCTAGGTTCTGTTTTCTTCAGAGAGGACTTCAGACTTGTGACCTCGGCACTTGCAGTCTTGGCTGCTTCTTCAAAGAATTTCTTTTTGCTTGATGTATTTACACGATCAGGTTTGCTAGACTTTGTTGTTGGTTCTGACTTCTTGCCAGGAGTAAATCTGTTCTTTAGAGCAGAAACCGATCCATAAGGAACATTGTCCGGTTCTTCGTCAGGTGCATCACCTGATGGTCTTTTCTTTTCTGGCGAAATCCTTGCCTCCAGAGTTGATTTCTTAACTGGCTTTGGAATTTCCCTTTCACCTTCGTCGGTCATAATGACATCCTTCGTGTGCACCCTCTTTGTAATGTTATACTTCTCACCAGTCTTCTTGCTCTGGCGAGTTTCAATGATGACAGTAATGGCATTGCCATATTCATCGGTTTCTTGCTTCTTTCTAGTGTAAACAACCTCGTCCTCAAGTGATGGGAACAGTTCCGACTCATCATCACCATCCTCAGGCCTGATAACTACATAGCTGGTTTCACGTTCTGGCACAAGGACAGGTGTGGACCTTATGATGGTCTTGGAGGTGTACTCAGTTCCATCTACACGACGCCTAATTTCTGTGATGGTCTTGATGATAGTGCCATCTTCCTCCTCGTGCTGCTCTTCCTCAGAACTCACAAGGGTGTCATCTGGACTGCTGACCTGGACAACTTCCTCAGGCCTCTGATGGCGATTTTCAGAGAATGAAATGTGAACTTGAGATCCATGCTTTGATGTCTTCTCTGTTCGTTCTACTGTGTACCGCACACCATCTGACCTCTCTCGTGTTTCGGTCACAGTCTTGATGATGTAACCATCTTCTGTTTCCTCCTCATCTACTGTCTGGTCAATCAGCTCATCCTCCTCAGTCCCGACAAATGTGACAGGTGCTGGTGAGCTAAACATCTTTTGAATGTTGTGTGTTGTGTAAACAGAGCCATCTGGTCTTTGATACCTTTGTATCACTGTCTTGATAATAGTGCCTTCATCTGTTTCTTCTTCAGTTACATTCTCATCGAGGATCTCATCTTCAGCAGTCTTCGGGTGGATGCTTGCCTGCTGATACACCTTTGACATCCTTCGAAGAGTGTACTGAGTACCAGACACACTGCTTCGGCGACGCTCGGTCACTGCCTTATAGTGAGTACCATCACTCAATGTTTCCTCATTGACCTCTTCTTGCAAGACTTCATCTTCCAAGTTGGCCACTTGCAACACTGGCTCAGGCATCTTGGGAATCCTCATGATTCGGTGGCGAAGATATTCGGTGCCGTCCTTTGTGCGGCGTCGCTCAATGATGGTTTTGACTGTTGATCCATCAGACTGAACCTCTTCCTTTACTTCCTCATTTATCAGCTCATCCTCAGCACTAACAGCGATATTAGAAGAACAAGCACTTCCTACTGGCATTTTCTTTACGTCTTCCTCTGTGCCCTGGAAGCTACGCAGTACATATTCAAATGAATATGTTGAGCCATCTTTCCTCTTTCGAGTTTCTGTGACAACCTTAATCTTCATGCCACTGTCATCTGTCTCTTCCTTCTCCTCCTTATTCAAGACTTCATCATCATTTTG
>NC_091582.1:6347369-6349869 GCF_042767895.1 Penaeus vannamei
ATCTACCGCACGGCGAATTATATACAATTCCTAGCCTAAAATACTACAAAATAATTTACTCTCCATTTTCCTCAATATAATTCATGAGCACCCAAGGGTCTCCCGTGTTTACACAGATGCACGCACTCTCACTCTCACTCTCACCATCAAACTGACGCAACAAGATTTAAAATTATGGCACTTAATTAACACCATGATTAAATTTACCCGATTTAATTGGTCAATACGAGAATATCCTCCTTTATATTCTATATCCAAACGCTTCTATATGTAATTGTTGGTTGATTTATCTTTCTATTTATCTATCTGCTTTTCTGTGCCTATCTATTTATCTATGTATCTATGTAACTATTTATCTGATCTATTTATCTATGTATCTATGTAACTATTTATCTGATCTATTTATCTATGTATCTATGTAACTATTTATCTGATCTATTTATCTATGTATCTATGTAACTATTTATCTATCTCTTTATCTATGTATCTCTTTATCAATGTATCTATGTATCTATCTATCTATCTACCTACTAGCTATTTATCTACCTACCTACTACTTTCTTATCTACCTACTACCTACCTTTCTATATATTCATTTTAATCGCGAGCCAATGCGGCTTCATGAGACAATTCACTGTCTATCGTTATATCATAGCATCATTGTAATAATAATATTATTATTAATATTATCATTATCCTTATTATCATTATTAGTATTGTCATAATCCTAATTATTATCCTTATCATTAATGTTATCATTATTATTATCATCATTATTGCCATTCTTAGCTCTCATTACTATTTATCACACTCATTATTATCATTACCATTACTATTATTACCATTACTGCTAGTAATATCATAAGTAGTTTTAGCAGTAATATTAGTATCATTATTATTATTATTATTATTATTATTATTATTATTATCCCCCTCCTCCTCCTCCTTCTTTTTCTTTTTCTTCTTCTTCTCCTCCTCCTCCTCATTATCATCAACATCATCACCATCACCATCATCATCACCGACATAATCACCATCATCATCACCACCATCAACATCATCATCATCGCCATCACCATCATTATCATCACCATCACTATCATTATCATCATACAACCACCTCGCAAGCGGCCCTCATCCCCCATGCACAGAGCCTCCGAAGGACACAGTGCGAGGGCCAATCAGCGTGAAGCATCATCAACGTAATTCTGACAGACGGTAGGCCTATGCAGGGACAGGCTCATGGTAACGGACGGTTATGGTGAGGACGGTTATGGTGAGGAAGAGGAGAAAAATGTCGCATGGAAGGATCAGTAAGAACGGGCTAAAGAATCTGGGTATTTTAAGGAAAAAAGGAATCTCGGTATTTTAGGGGGGAGGGGGATATCTGGGTATTTTCGGGGGAAAAACAAAAAAGAATCTGGGTATTTTCGAGGAAAAACAAAACAAAAAAGAAGCGTTTTTTCGGGAAAAAAAGAATCTGGGTATTTTCGGAGAAAAAACAAAAAAGAATCTAGGTATTTTCAAGAAAAAAAAAAAAAAACTAGGTATAATTGCAACGAGCGGCTATAACAGGACACTGTAGTTTAGAAGGTTAAGATCCGTAGTTCAGGGAAATCAAGCAATTATAGTTGTAAGATAGCTGTAGCAACAGAGAAAGGATATTGGGTAGAAAAGAGACAGAGGCTGGCTGGGCCGACGTGGGAGCCGCCCTTATATGGACATCGCCCCACGCCAGTCTTCGTCTGGCTTGCTAACCTCACCGTCTCTGCTCTATCGGCGGAGGATAAACAGCAAGGAGTTTTGTTTGCGGGTCTTTCTGCTGATACATCTATTTCAGCTAATTGCAGACTTTTATTTCTAATTCCAAACATCTCGTGGAAAAAAACGCAGACGAAAACAGCGCATAATTTTTGGATTTTCTGCTTCACCTTTTCGGCGCTCACGACCTCTTCACCTTCGTGACCCCTTGCACAACTTTCGCTTTTTTTTCTCTCTCTCTCTCCTTATCATTCTTCTCGACATTTCAACCCCAAATTTATCCCTCAAAAAATAAGAAAAATAAGATAAAAATAATAATATCACCTCGAAGGAAAAAAAATACACCACAACATCCATATTAGGCGCACATATAAAAAAACAAGATCTCCCACCCAGCACAACAGCATCAGCGACCCAACATGACCGAGAAAATGATACGAACCGACATATAAATTCGACAAAAGGCACAACCAAGCCTCAGTTTCCCCGGGCGCGTTCCCCTGCGCGCGTGTCCGGGTGGAGAGAGCGAGCGGGCCGGGCTTACGACACTCTCGGAGCAACGTGCAGGTTCGACTGTCTATGTCTGTCTTCCCGCTTGTCTCTCGCCCCTCTCTCTCCTTCCCTCGACTTGCTTCATCCTTTCGCATTCATCCAATATTTGGATTCCCTTCTGAGCGATATCATTTTATTCATATTATTATCGGTTAAATGTCGATCCAGTTTTTTTCTTTCGACGAAG